>NC_135389.1:23247168-23334668 GCF_051989625.1 Stigmatopora argus | reverse complement strand
TTAATATCTATGTAATGGTGTGTGCGGTCGATTGGTCGCCGGTCTTTTGGTCGCCCGGACCGCGACAACGGGCGACCAAAAGACCGGCGACAAAACAAGGTAAAACAACACGGTCTACGCATGAATAAAAGGCAACAATGGCCCTGAGCAGTTTCACTGAGCCCACGTGTGAGTGTATAAGAGTTTGGATGTACATGCGTTGTCCCTTTTAAGAAGCTACGTTAGTTCAGACAGGGTCTTAACAAGTTTTCCAACAAAAAACAATAAATGTCAGGGAAATTTGGAGCTTTTCTCTAGCCTAATAACTACTAGGGCATTAAGTATGACTAAATAGTCATTCACAGTTTGTATTTAGCGAATTTGAGCAACGATTTAAATGGTCATTATCAATAACCTTCCGGGCGACCAATCGATCATGTATCATGTAATGGTACCTAGTCAATTGGAATTGACATCTACACTCAAGTCCGTTGACATGTATACGCTTCAATTAAAATGGCGTCCCCACGAATTAACCCCTCTTGACATCCAAGCATGTCTGTGGAATGGACGCCAATAGACGTACATTCCACTCTGACTAATTCCGGTTCTAACTTCCTGTGCCCCGTATGTTTCAGTTAGCCAGGGACCTCCTTCACCCAACCATTGAACTTGAACGACGACAACACAAAAAGAAAAGACTTGTCCAGAGTCCAAACTCCTATTTTATGGATGTAAAATGCCCAGGTAAGCAGAGTGGACTTAAAAGATGGTGCCAATCAGGAAATGTATTGATTGGAGTGCTTTTTTTCAGGCTGCTACAAGATCACCACGGTGTTCAGTCACGCACAAACCGTGGTTTTGTGCGTGGGATGCTCCACCGTGTTGTGCCAGCCTAAAGGAGGAAAGGCCAGACTCACAGAAGGTTACATTATTATTAATATTATTATTAATACAATGCCATGCGGTTAAGACAGGGTCAGGCAAACTTTTCGGCCCGGGGGCCACATTGACTTTAAAAATTTGACAGACGGGCCGGGTCAGCACAAGATACGATGCATAAAAAAAAACTGCATCCGTTAAGAGTACATATGAAACATAAACAGAAAAAAAGGACTCAAGTATGAACATACTCATCACTCATCTGGGATTTATGGGGTGCTTCTTGGTTTTCATCAGACTAAAGGTCTGTTCACACACATATGTAGCTTGCATTTCATGCACAAACTGTTTTTTCTCTTGTAGCTTCACATTCAGCTCATTCATGTGTGTCAGGATGTCCACAGTAAAAGTTAAATGATTTTCTGTATTTTTTCACATGCGAGGGCCTCTTTTAACGCAACCAGTGTGGGGAAATGAGCAAATGACTTGTCTGATATTTGCTTGAAAAATCAAACCAGTTTGGTTTTGAAGGCGGAAGGTTTGCTTGCATTTCATGCACAAACTGTTTTTTCTCTTGTAGCTTCACATTCAGCTCGTTCATGTGTCAGGATGTCCACAGTAAAAGTTAAATGTTCAGAAATGTGTCAGTATTCTCAAGTAGCTCCCACACACATTTACATACTTTTACTAGACGAGTGCGCCATCTATCGGGGAAGCGAGGATATTGCAGGGAAATGAGTGAGTTAATTGATTTTTACTATAATTTGGACAATGTCGGCCGGGCCGTATGTGGCCCGCGGGCCGTAGTTTGCCCATGTCTGGGTTAAGATAACACCGGTGGGACCTAACCCTGTTCTTTATTTCTGTTTCCTTTCTAGGTTGTTCTTTCAGGAGGAAGCAGCATTAAAAAGGAATGTCGCTCAATATGTGTTGTGAAATCCCCGGTTCAACATTAATTTTTGTGATTTTATAATCTTGCTATCCAATATGCCTGATTTTAATTTGCAAGTCAATAAAAAATAAAAGCAAGCGGGAACAATTGAAGCACACGGAGGACTTTTATTGAGAAATCCTTTTTTTTTTTGCCATGGTTGAAATGACCTTCACAGAAAGCATAAGAGTAGTCCTATTAACTTCTGAACAATAATCCATAAAAGTGTTAACATAGAAAATACCAGCAAACAGGTACGTCGTTTTTTTTAAATAGAACACACAAACCTTACATTTGTTGAATAATGTTAATCAAGTGGTGCAGTTCATTCAGCACATTTCTATAGTCAAAAAGAGGAAAGCCACCTGTTGGCTGTTTTTGTAATAACAAGTATGCTATGTTGGAAAATATTCATAAAGCTGTTTTAAATTACGAAAATAAAATGGACAGAAAAGATGCAAAGAAACAACCCCAAAAAACTTTATAGAGAAAGACAACCAGTGAACCACTATCATTGGAGAAGTAGCCGATTGGTCACTAGTGGTTAGGCATTTCAAGCGCGTAAAACGGATTTTAATACACAGATTCATGCTGATGACCGTGCAGCTGTGCTGTGTTGTTCATTTAAAAAACAAATTCATTCTTCCTCGTCCCCTTTGGGTCACATTCAACATCAGCAGGTTGCAACAGTGCCCTCTGTTTGTCACATTAACACACATCAGGACACTTTGGCATCTTGAGGTAAACAATAATTTAAAACAAAGGTTTCGGGGGACTACACAATAGAATTTAATATATTTTTGTCCTCCAATCTGATCTAAAAAATTTTTTTTTGCATGGAATGAACTGTGAAACAAATGACCATTTAAAAAAAAAAACTGAACTGCACCACTTGGCTGTCAAGTCATGTGTCCATCTCAACGATTCTTAGAAGAAACTAAAAAGAAGGCTGGGTACTCACTGGTTGTCGGTTGAAACACGGTGGGGGGGAAATAAAAATGAAAATACCTGGACATGGGCGTGGCAGTCTAGCGTTTACTGCGTCTGACACTGCACCCCACCTCGGGGACCCCCTTCCTCGTCTTCGTCGTAAGCTTCGCCGCCGTAGTTGCGCTGCTTGGAGCGCTCGTCTACCTCGCAGAGCTCCACTTCCTCCATGTCGTCGATGATGAGCACGTCCTCCCTGGGGGGGAGCAACCTCTCCAGCTGGAACATCAGATGCTCCGGAAGCCAGTGCTTTTCTGGAAACTCCACCTGTCAAAAAATACGGACCGTGTTTATCATTTATGGACACAATTTCAAACTGATGGATGCTTACGCTGAGAAAAAAAAAACTCCCATTGACTTCATTCAAGTGAACATTTAACTCCGGGGTAGGGAACCTATGGCTCGGGAGCCACATGTGGCTCTTTTGATGGGTGCATCTGGCTCTTTGCTAACCTGTGAGCTAAAATATGGAAATCGCTGTTGACAGAACTGATATGTTACATTTAGAACTGCTTTAATCTTCATTTTTTTTGCTTTAATCTTTTTTTTTTGCAGTAGACTCTTCTGGAATGCACCCTCATTGATTAGCAACAGCATAAGAATCTTTTAAAAAATATTCAGTTTTTCCACTTTAAAAGTGGTGAAATTACAAAAAAAAAAAAAATTGAAAAGGCACTCGTTCACATGTACCGTATTTTCACGACTATAAGGCGCACCCTCAATGAATGACACATTTTAATTTTTTTCCCATATATAAAGCACACTGGATTATAAGGCGCCCTGTCTATTTTGGAGAAAATGTAAGACTTTTAAGTGCGCCTTATAGTCGTGAAAATACGGTATGTATTTTGACTTTTAAAATCGTAGTATGGCTCACAAGGAATAACATTTGAAAATATGAATTGTTTGTGGCTCTCTTCGTCAAAAAGGTTCCCGACCCCTGGTCTGTAGTATTCAAATTAATTAGCTGAATAATGTTGACTTCAAAATGCTAATTGGTCGACATGAATTTTCACATCCAGCTTCAACTTTTAACAAGATTTTTTTTAGTCTTAAATCACGAGTACGATGTGACTCACCTGAAATTGGATAAAAAGTTGTCCCTTTTCATAAGGGCTCCGGTAAACCGGCATGCCTTCGCTCTGTATCACTTTCATGTCCTTGTTCTTTATGACTTCACCTACAGGGGGGCAAAAAGACCACCTCAATGACGGACGGTTTTAGGCGTCCATCGTTGGTGTGGACGCGAGACCAGGCCTGGGGCTCACCTGGTAGGGAACTGATAAGGAGCGTTCTGTCATCCAGGGTATTGATGACCTTTTTGAACCCGCACAGGGCTTCTACCAGTTTGATACTCATGGTCATGGTGAGGTTGTCGTCGATCCGTTTGAAAGCGCCGTGCTCCTTCTGGTCCAGCACGATGATGACGTCGCCGGGCTCCAGCTCCGGTTCTTGGTCTCCTTCCCCGTGAAATGTGATCTTCTGACCGTCTCTCATGCCTGGAATCAAAAAATGGATGAATAAATCGGTGCCGTCGTTTGCAGCGGACCGGCCGGGCCACGACCGTTCGGTCCGGTCTACCTTTATCGATGTGGACTTCAAGAATTTGCTTCTTGCGTTCCACTTTGTGCCCATTGCAGATTTTGCAACGGTCCTTGGAGCTGAAGGACTCGCCCTGGCCGTGGCAATCGGCGCACATGCTCTGAATCTGCTGAATCATGCCTGGGCCGATCTGCTGCACTTTGATCTGCATTCCTCTTCCTTTGCAGGTGGAGCATTTTTCCAAGGAACCTTTCTTCCCACCGTAACCTGAAACGCCGACAAACAAACTGTTGGGTTTATTCTGGGATGTTACTACAGTCATACCTCGCCATACAATATTCTCGTCTTACGACGGAAATTTCGATCGAATAATTCGCCCGTGATGCGATCAAAATTTCGTGATGCGACCAAGCCAGGTGGCCATGGCACTGTCTTTTTTTGCATCTCTTTCGTGTATAACCGTGACCGGATGATTTGCCTAAAGACGGTTCGCCGACGGACATTTGACAGACGGACAGGTCGCCGAATGGACATTCCGCCGAACGGAGGTTTAGCCAAAACGGGATTCGCGCGCTCGCCCCGCCCCCGGATGGTGTGTGTACAAGTTTTTCAACCTCCGCCCGCGGGCCATATACGGCCCGTTAGGATTTTTAACCCGGCCCGCCGCCAGCGTTGTCCAAATGATAGTAAAAATCAATGATTCATTTCCCTTTGCCGCTCATCAATACAGCTTGACAAAGCATGGAAAGCACCGTTGGAAAAGTTATGTTAGCTACCAGCTAGCTAATATTGGCGAATGGATTGTGGCCGCCTGGACGAACGTATAAAACTCAGCGTTTTCGATGACTCGTTTGGACAATTGTTCAATTCAGACACAGAAAATGAGGACTATGATGGATTTGTGTGTGATGATGACGTGAGTAAGTTGTAAAATGGCTAAATAAAGTACAACCGAACTCAGTTTTCCTTCCGTTGCCTTTTTAAAAACATGTTTTTAGCGTGTGGGTGTAGCGTGCAAGGACTATATATCCCAGCAGTCACTGCGCACCGGAAACCGGAAAAAGTCTCGGGCTGCTTCCGGTAGCCAGTGCTATTGCGGTTAGATATTCATATATAATATATAACATATGCGTCTAAAAAAAACAGTGCGTCCTTTGTGTGTTTAAAATACAGAAATAGCACTCGTTACTGACACTGCGCCTTTAAATGCGATGCGCCATATAGTCGTGAAAATACGGTATGTTAATGATGTCCCCCCCGGTTTTGATTAAAGTGTATTAATGATAAACCTATCACAAACAAACGCTGGATGACGGATGGAGAACGCGCATCAAATATGAGTGAGGTGCCGAAGGAACTCCCCGAAGCCGTCACAAATGTGACGTTCTTCTGACCTACCTTCGCACTTTTCACATATGATGTTCTTCTGAAGAGCCAGCTTCCGCGTAGTGCCATTGTACATGTCCTCCAGCGTCACGCTCAGCTGGTGAACAATGTTCTTTCCTAGAAACAAATGCGTTTGGGGTTTTATTCTTGTAGATGGGTTTTCGTACGCGGTAGTCTTGGGTAAGAACTGACCTCGCCTCTCTCTGTGCATCCTTCCTCCACCTCCGAAGAACATGTTGAAAATGTCCATGGGGGAGGAGCCTCCGCCCATGCCGCCTTCTTTAATGGCTTGTTCGCCACCTTGGTCATACAGATCTCGCTTTTTGGAATCCGAGAGAACGTCGTATGCTTGGGAGATGAGTTTGAACTGTGTGAGGGGGGAAAAAATAAATAAATAAATTAGGTTGCTGTGCTTTTTCGTCCTATTTTACCGCACACCACAAAAAATATATATATATTTTTTAAAACCCTCAGTTACTAGCCGGAAATATTGATGTTGCCATCTGCGGACGGCCGGTCTGTGTACATTTTATCTTATTTGTGATGACAGAAAGGATAAGACAGGATTTTAGGAATGAAACACTACATTTTTTCTTCATAAACACTTGTGGGGTCATTAAAAAAACATTAAAGTCAGTGTTTGTTTACTCAAAAAGCTACTTTTCTTTGGGAGGAACCATTTTAATGGCAGTTAACAACAATATAGACGTCTAATTTGCCACCAGCTCAATGAATGAATATAAACAAACAAAATAAGCATCTTTTAAAGCCCCTTAAAATGGGCTTTTTGGATGACATCATGCTAATATTTCAAACTGTATCATAGAGCTAGCTAACAAGTACACCTAGAAAGAGGAGCTACTAAATCATTCCATTGCATGTAACATGAGAGCATTTCCAACACCCCGCAGTCGGCAAGAGGAAAAAGTAGTTAAGGGGGAAAAATGTCTAAAATTAGCTGTGCTCACCTTCTCGCCCTCATTAGGGTTCTTGTCCGGGTGATATTTCAAGGCTAATTTCCTGTAGGCTTTCTTTATTTCGTCGGCAGACGCTTTGGGGTCCACACCAAGAAGGTCGTAGTAGCCAGTTTCACGAACCATGATGAGTCTTTTTAATCCTAAAAGAGTAGAGATTGGTTAACAATAAGTCATCTGGAGAAGAAGATATTGTTGAGTGGTCGCCATGCTAACGATACAACACCATTCATTGTGCAAACCAAGCGGTTCGGGAAGCTAAACCGGTTGAGACAGAAAAAAAACCATATGCCATTGACACTACATTACCGCACTGATATTAAGATTATTTTTAAAGAAAAAAAATTCCAGAAATTGGTGTTTAGCATTCCCATATTCTTTTTAAAATGTGGTCGTTGTCGGTTATCACGTGCGTTAGCTTTACTCGTGTAGTGACACTGTGCTAACTCAAATAATGAGAGTTGTTATTGACGGTAATATGGTAAAACGTCGTCTCGGGCTCGGTTCACTTACTTTTGGTTTAATTGTCCTCTCCGGGGTGGACGTGGTGGTCGGTGAGAAGTGAAGCCGGTTTCTAGGAAGCTGTCGCCTGGTCCTCGGGGCTGTTTTTCGGCGTGGAACTTTCTAGAGAGAACGAGTAGGGTGGGCCACACTCTGTCCGGTACGGAAACCCGGAAGTACCCGGAAGTGACATATACGTACTACACAATAACAAAAGACAAACATTTACAATTCAGAGATAATTTTGTCATGCTAGTTGGGTTTTTCACTGACGAAATACATTTTTTTCTTTAGTGTTTGAGTAGAGTAGTATCTTCAAGTGTCGCTCTTTACCTGACTTGTGTAATTCGTCATTGGCAAAAATGGCCGTTTCTTAAAATAATTAGTGCTGGTAAAAATGTTTTCTGCTCCCGCAAAAATATAAGCTTTCAAAACCACTTTTTATCTTTATAAAGTTAAAATTGTACTCACATTAGAGCATACAGAAAAACAACAGCGCGTTTTAAATCGGGAAACTAAAATCGTCATCAAAACTAATGCAACATTTTTCCTTTCAAAATAAAACGGCAGTTGTTGAAATGCGAGTTAAATATGAACATTTTAATTGATTAGTCATTAGCGACGAGGAGTATCCTTCTGTAAATGGTACAGTTGTGTCCTATTCCCAATTCATTTTACTAAACAGGACTATTTTCTCATCAATTTTAAATTTCATAGGGAGAATTAATTTAAGAATAGTCAAATAAAAAATTAAAAAAGGACCTACGTATTCATAATGTCGGATCAGATCAATGTTGCTTTTTTTAAGAAAGTGGAAAGAAATAATTGTGACATCCTAATGACCTCCCATTGGCACGCTGTCGATAATTATCTCTATTTTAATACATAATTGACTCATCCAGATCAAAAATAATGAAGTCACCATCATGATTGTTTATTCTTGTACACACAGAAGTGAAAAACAATGTAGTGTTTCCAAACAATGTGTCACCAACCCATAATTTTTGCAGCTGAAGAGGCATTAAGACAAATGTCATGTTAGAACTCATAATCTCATATAATACAGTCATATCTAACACCAAGTTATGGAATCCAATAAAAGCGCCTTTCTGTATTTCATGACCCAATAGATTTGAATTTTAAAATGATAGAATTACAGTTTTTTTTTCTCCAATAACCATAAATACATCTGACTATAATTCAAGTATGCTTCTATAGTACAATATAGATGTTATAGACACACACATATTAATAACGATAGCATAATCCTCTCAATGCTCGCCTTAAGCGCCAATAAATGCACAGTGAATTTAAGATGGAACTGCAGCTTTGAAGCCAACGCTTGCACAAGTGCAAAATAATTTTAAAAAAAGACATTCAGGATGATAAACCCTGAAAGTGTTTTTAATATGTTTTGGTTGATATCGTGCGGATACATGCGAGCACAAAAGCGGAAAATGCTGAAGACAATTATTATTATGATTAGAGATCTCGCACTCGTTGACATATGGCCTCTGTGAATTCGGAGCACTTTGAATTTCCTCCCAGGTCTCCGGTTCGGACCTGGAACAAAATCAACAAAGGCATTAATAATAAGAATAATAAGATTTCATTTTAAATCACATTTGAAGGACACTTTTGTAAGATAAAATGACAAAGTCGCTTGGCAATTGCTTGTTCATATTGTATCAGTTTTTGTAAGTATAGAAAACATCATTGTCATAAGAAACTTGCCCAGAGTTTGGTCGTTGTCATGGAGACCTGACACTGATTAATCAGACTTCGCCCAAAGTTTGGTCGTTGTCATAGAAACTATACGTACTATACTCTGTTTGCCTATATAAAGACTGACCCACTGTTCATTCGGAGAGAGAGTTGCAAGGACAACAGACTGTGAGCGGTTCACCGCTGTTCGAGCTCTCTCCCCATCCTGCAGTCTGGTAATAAACCTATTTCCTATTAAATTGATCTCACTCTTTCTTGACCTGCTCCTGAAGTTGTATTTTCAGATATATCACTTTACATCCAAAAAGGCCAAAGATACGAGTAAAATGGCATTAGAATGGCAATGTAAATCAAAATAACAGTTAAATAAGAGGCTCCATTGACAGGGAGAAAAAGTCTTACCTTTTTGTCTCGGATGGTGTCAAAACAGGCGGCCTCGATCCTCTTTGCGTGCTCGTGTAGGCCCATGTGGCGCAGCATCATGACCGCGCTGAGCAGCAAGGCGGTAGGGTTAGCCATGTCTTTTCCCGCTATATCCGGAGCAGTTCCGTGAACCTAGAACAAGTATCCAAAACATAATCCTTGAAAAATCATTTTTTTCCATGTCTTCTAACTTGAAAACAGATTTTCTATGCAATAACAGACATACAGACTCAAAGATGGCAACTCCGTTGGCACCAATGTTGCCACTGGGGGTCACGCCGAGTCCTCCGATAAGTCCGGCGCAAAGGTCACTGAGGGTTAAAAAATAAAAAAGTTTGGTATATTTACAATCATGGATCATAATCGATTGACTGTATATCAAACATCCTTCTTAATATATCCCATGAGCCTTTTCTTGGTACTACAGACACTTGCGCATTCAAGTTATTTTTTTTGTTCATTTGAAGATCCACAACATCCATGAGTGAATTCTAATGAGTCCAGGGTTAATGAAAAGAAAAATAGAAAATAGAAGGATGTACAGTGGTACCTCGTCATTAAGACAGAAAAACAGCAAGAACACAATGAGAGGCTGTTTATCATTGTAGCGCACTGTCTTTACGTAAATAACTACTATATCTACGAGCACTGAACGATTTATTCAGACGAGTTTCGACCAGGAAACGCACAACGCGCATGCGCGGGCAAGAAGAGGGCTTTCTGGGTAATGAAGTATACTCGTGCACACAACACCGATAGCCATTGGCACCCTTTCTCAGAATAAAACTTCATTACCCACAATCAATACGTGGGTAGGCTGAGCTGTTGCATTTTTTCAGTGTTATTCCTTCCTTAGCCTGTTAGCTACCGCGATCGCTCATTCAAGACTACTTCTTGTTGGCAAGTGGTCGTGCGTTACCCTATTGTGAGGACATTTGCGTGCATCATTTTGGGAATATTTTGAAGGGAATAGTACAACAGCAAACAGTCCATCGATAGCGAACGTGAGGGCGGAGGCGTGGCAAACCGCCAACCCGGAAAACGAAGGTAACAAAAGATTACAACAAAATTAGAATTCAGTTTTGTGTAAAGTTACATTAAACGTATGTTTGAGTGTGTCTGTATATATTAATCCAAGTTCATTTAAATTTGTTTGTTCGGTTACGAGTGTGTTGCCGTGGATAAAGTCCCCCCCCTGCCAGCTTCTATGTCCGTCTGTGTATCCTCCGCGAAATGCGTCTAATTTTAGTTCTATTAAACACATTTCATTACTATTAAACCACTAGTTATGTGTTACTTTGTTAAAAGTTTAGAATTAGAAGAAATAAAACATTTTTTCCAATCCAATATCCTGTTTTTGGTGTTTTTTCAGAGGGCTGGAACAAATTCATTTGTTTTCAATTCATTTCAATGGGAAACGTCCGCTCGAGTTACGAAAAGCTCGACATACGATCTCAGTCTCGGAACGGATTACGATCGTATGTCGAGGTACCACTGCATATGTCATGGCATTGGTTCATAGAGCTCAACCCTGCTATTCCCCTCCGAGCCACTAGAGGGCATTGCTGGTACCATGTGCCGTCCTAATCAGTTGAAAATTGTTCATTTCCCTTCTTGTTGTGTGCATTTTAAATTTCCTTACCTCAAAATGTCTCCATACAAATTGGGCATCACCAGAATATCAAACTGCGTTGGATCCTGCACCATCTGTTTATCACATATAAACAATGGAATGGTTGTTCAAGTAAAAAAAAAAGGCAAATATTTAAGGAAAAGTGAGAAGGGACTCACGTTGAGGCACACCGTATCCAAGTACATTTCAGTAAATTTAATATCTTTGTTGTTTTCAGCAGCTTCTCGGCATTTTCGGAGGAAGAGCCCATCGGACATGCGCCTGATACAGTAAGATAGAAACACGACTAAGTTATCAGAACGTATTATACATTTGCATGGCCTTCAACTTACATAATGTTAGCCTTATGAACAGCCGTAACACTGCTCCTCTTATTATTTCTGGCATATTCAAAGGCGTACTCGGCAATGCGTTGGCTGGCCTGCTCTGTAATCAGCTTAATGCTCTGCACGACTCCATCGACAATCTGCAAAAAAAAAACACATAACACTTACAATGAGCGACATTTGACCTCAACGACCTGTCTGTCTCTTACTTACAGGTTGATGGAAAATAACTACCGTATTTTCACGACTATAAGGCGCACATAAGTCTGAAATTTTCTCCAAAATAGACAGGGCGCCTTATAATCCAGTGCGCTTTATAGATGGACCAATACTAAAATTGTTATCACGATAAAATAAAATAAATCAGTCGATGGGACAATTATGGCATGCAGCCCTCGACTCTACTATTTTTCCGTAGATAAAGTACTGCGCAGTGACTGCTGGGATATATAGTTTTTTTTGTCAATACACCCAATGGATTGTGGCCTGCCGATCGGCATCAAAACTAGCTAGCTACTATTTGCAAATGGATTGTGGCCTGGCGCTCGGCATCAACACAGTTGCGAAGCATGGAAGACAGCCTTGTAATAGTTACGCTAGCTACTAGCTAGCTACCATTTGGGAATGAATTGTGGCCGCCTGGACGAACGTATAAAACTCACCGTTTTCGATGACTCATTTGGACAATTGTTCAATTCGGACACAGAAAATGAGGACTTTGATGGATTTGTGGGTGATGATGACGTGAGTACGTTGTAAAATGTCTAAATAAAGTACTACCGAACTCAGTTTTGCTTCCGTTGCCTTTTTAAAACGTGTTTTTAGCATGTGGGTGTAGCGTGCAAGAACTATATATTTCTATATATTCCCAGAAGTCACTGCGCACCGGAACCCGGAAATAGGCTACTTCCGGTAGCCAGCGCTATTGCGTTTCGATGTTCATCCATATATAATATATAATATATATGCGTCTAATAAAACGGTGCGTGCTTTGTGTGTTTAAAATACAGAAATAGCACTTGTTACTGACACTGCGGCTAAAAATACGATGCGCCGAATAGTCGTGAAAATACGGTAGGTAAGGTGAAGTATTTACCACATGTTCGATACCGCTGTATTCCCCTTCGGTGTTCTCTCGGATGGTGACGAGATTGACGTCCGTGTAGGGCGTCTTGTAACCCTCGATGGAAACGCAAGGCCTGACGTTGGAGTAGAGGTCAAAGGTTTTCCTCAAAAGGAGGTTCATGGAGGGATGACCAGCAGCAATTGGTGTCTTCAAAGGACCTGTAGACCAAAAAAAAGGGATGTAGCACACAGTCTATTTAAATAAACGGCACTCTGAAACATATTTCAATCATGTCACTCGAGGATAAACGTCACTTGAACTCAGTGGCGGTCCGTGCATTTTCTCGTAGCGCCTTCAACGGGTAAAATCCACTTCCTAGCAGCATTTAATGATTAATTACAAATACTGGAGCTTTTCAGACATTACAATCGGGCCGGGGGGTGATTTTCCCGGAAAAAGACAGCGATGAACGTACCAGCAAACATTGCCTGAAAATGGGGTAAAATCCACTTCCTAGCAGCATTTAGTGATTAAATACAAATACTGGAGCTTAAATACAAACACTGGAGCTTAAATACAAACACTGGAGCTTTTCAGATATCAGAACTTGGCCCACAATTGAAATATTATTTAGGAATATAGCCATATTTTACTCAGCAAAAATCCTTTTTAACTGTACACAATATCCATCCTCCTTTCCTTCTTCCTTCTTTTCTATCGCCATCGAAACTAATGCTGAAAGTGTTTTCATATTGAAGCATTTAACCAATCACATTTCAGCCATTATTTGTTGCCGGGCTCAGAAATCTGCCTCAAGGCCTTCACAATCAGTTCTGCAGGCTCTGCTGCATTTAAAAAGCGTCGATAAGACTGTTGCTTTAACCAATCAGATTTCGAGTTGGCAACACCACAATGCCTTGTCGCAGGCGTAGGGATACGTCATCGCTTTCACCAACTATGATTAGCCATAGCCACCAAACTGTATTTGGAGCGAACTGCACAAGCAAATATATTGTTGTGTTGATTCAAAGCCATTTTCAAGACGGACTATGGCAGAAATACGACAGGACAGGCTCGACTTTCAGCATTAGCTTCAATGGCGATAGAAAAGAAGGAGGATGGATATTGTGTACAGTTAAAAAGGATTTTTGCTGAGTAAAATATGGCTATATTCCTAAATAATATTTCAATTGTGGGCCCGGTTCTGATATCTGAAAAGCTCCAGTGTTTGTATTTAATCACTAAATGCTGCTCGGAAGTGGATTTCACCCGTTGAAGGCGCTACGAGAAAATGCACGCACCGCCACTGACGTATATCCACGTTATCTTACCCTTCAAACCCATTTTGTTCCTATCCATTGATTCTTTGGCATCCGCAGGAATGACCCACTTCCCTCCGGGACCTTTGATGGCCGTCACATTTCTCTCCTCCCACCGAATGGGTGCCTACATAAATCACATAACATACACATTTACAAAAGAGACAATGTCATTGCTTTCCCCTCCGCGAAATGCGTCTAATTTTACTTCAATTAAACACATTTTATTACTATTAAACCACTAGTTGTGTTACTTTGTTAATAGATGGCGAATTAGAAGAAATAAAACATTTTTTCCAATCCAATATCCTGTTTTTGGTGTTTTTTCAGCGGGTTGGAACAAATTAATTTGTTTTCAATTCATTTCAATGGGAAACGTCCGCTGGAGTTACGAGAATCTCGTCATACGATCTCGATCTCGGAACGGATTACGATCGTATGTCGAGGTACCACTGTATTTAACATTTAGTATTGACCATAAGACTAATTACAACGACATATAAAGTGTTTAAAAAGTCAAGCGGTACGAACTTCAGCTGCTTCAAATATTTTCATGACCGCAGTGGAGATCTCTGGTCCTATTCCATCCCCAGGGATCAAAGTAACAGTATGCATCTAGAAAGCAGAAAAATGGAAAAGTGTTTTTTTTGGGCGCTAATGCTAGCAAAATACAAATATGAGCATCCTAAATTGCAGACACATACCCCACGAGGGAATACCCTGGTCTCTTTCCTCAAGGCTCGTGACACATGCTGCGCCTGTCAAGCAAAAACACATGTATGATATTTTTGGTGCGGTAAAGAAAGACTCGCTTACATGTTGTCAAATTCCAGGAATTAATAACACAGGAAGTACATTCAGTGAATGTACATGATAGGTTTATACACTTTAATCAAAACAGGGAGACATCATTAACATACTCTGGCTACAACTTGCAAGGAAAATCACTCCTGACTCGTCCTCGTCCAGGATGATTCTAAAGAAACGGCATCTTCCTCTGTCAATTTAGTCAGCGCATAATCAAAACAATTGAGGTACCATATTTTCACGACTATAAGGCGCACATAAAAGTCTTAAATTTTCTCCAAAATAGACAGGGTGCCTAATAATCCAGTGCGCTTTATATATGGACCAATACTAAAATTGTTATCACGATAAAATAAAATGAATCAGTCGATAGGGTACACCGACTCTACTATTTTCCCGTAGACAAAGTACTGCGCAGTGACTGCTGGGATATGTAGTAGTTCTTTTGTCAATACACCCAATGGATTGTGGCCTGTAGACATCAACATTAATACAGCTTGACAAAGCATGGGAAGCACCGTTGGAAAAGTGACGCTAGCTACCAGCTAGCTACTATTTACGAATGGATTGTGGCCTGTATACATCGACATCAATACAGCTTTACGAAGGGTGGCGGGCAGAAGAATTTGCACGAATAAGCATAATAATTTCTTTATAAGGTAAACAGAGCGACCGTATTTTAAAACAATAATGCGAGTATTTTCGGAAGTGGATTCGATTATCGCCATCTGCCTGAATCCAAGTCAAAGCACTTTAAGAGTCCCTCGTAGATCTTCATTGCCAACTCAGATCAACAGTCTCGGCCTGGAACGTGGTGACCTGTCCGGTCAATAGTCCTGAAAACAATGAACTGGCCTCGAAAGCAGTTGAGGGGGGAAAGTGTCCTCTTACTTGGTCCCAACATAAAGCATACATTTATAGCTTTATTACCTATTAAAATGCTTATGAACATATAGTAACATCCCAGAATAAACCCAACAGTACACAATCATATTTATACTATCAAGAAAAATATCGACAAAAGACCAATAGAGGTTCCTGCCTAAAAAATAATAATAATATAACCATGAGTGAGTCATCATGTTTTATTAAAAAAAATGATGACAAGGCTTGGCCTAACTCACTGCACAATCCCTACTTAATAGACATCACTAGGTAAGGTATAAAAATCGATATTTCTCCTTCCAAAAGAATAAATTGCTTTAATACATAACTAAGATTAACTTACTTCCTTTCCCTTGATTTTATCCTGGCCAGTGATCGATAAACTCCATTTTCTGAGTAGGTTAATCTGTAGGTGAGGAACATTACATGGACAGTTGGAGCCTCGAAGCGGAAGTAATTCGGACAATTTAGCTGTCAAGATCGTTTAGAATTGGCTGGGAGGTTAGTATTCAAAATAAATACTACAAGGTCTAAAAACGCCGTCGTAATTGATTAAAATGTAAACACTATTTGGTTACTATAGGAACCTGCGGCAAGGGCGTGCCTAATCATTTGGGCAGATAGTTACGGTATTCACCGACGACGCGGATGATGAATGACCAAAAGAATAACTGGCCCTGAACTATCATTGGGATTAAAGGTTACGTATATGATATTAAAATTATTTAAAACTGGGGGGGTTTCCCCGTACATACCGCTGACCTCCACGCATTCCCGGCCATTCTTAGCTAGCAGCTTGTAGCTAGTAGTCACCAAGGTCGATAAAGCACGAGTGCAAAAAGTTGTCAAGCTAGATTTTGACACCTAGAGGATATCAGTTATTCGCTCTACACAATAAACCTATAATACATTCGCATATGCACAACCAGAACGAATACGTACGTCTTTTAAAATTTATATAGGTTGTAATCTTCTAATATACTGATAGTCTGGCTGGTTTTATAGTGTTTGTTCATGACAACGACATATATATTGAAAGGTTTTTCAATACGACGCTTTTAAACTGAAACAACACGGAAGTCGAGTAAAGCCGGTTTTTATATTATCCACATGGCATGGTTTCCTTACTGTACTTAAATCATCGATTGAAATATGTATCACTTCCTTTTTCACAAACAATAATAAGTATAATATAGTCCCAGATTGACGTAATATTTTTTAAGAATCCCTGCCGTTTTGATAAAACTCGCTCAAATTTTGAATATAATTGAAAAATAGAACAAATGTATAAAGCAACAAATCCATTATTGTTCTTATACATTATTATTGTGACGTAAAATATGTAATAAGCTGTACTAGTATATTGATTATCGCATCACACTACCGTAGCAGCTGTAAATCAGTCAAAATGTAACTGATAAAATAATTTTGTGCGTCAAAATGAGAATTAAAGGAGAAGAATCATTGTAAGTATTGCTAATATTTGACCATTAACGTGAAAAAATATGTAACGTTTCAAATGGAGAGGTAACAACTACCAGCAGGTGGGGCAAATTGCTAATTAATCTTTAATTGACAGCCACAGCATGTTGTAGGATGTTCACAAAAAATATAGTATATATATATATATATATATATATATATATATATATATATATATATATATATATATATATATATATATATATATATATATATATATATATAGATAGATATAGATATAGATATAGATATAGATATAGATATAGATATATATATATATATATATATATATGTATATATAATCTTTTTTCACAAAAAATATAGTACTATATATATATATAAATAGTACTATATTTTTTGTGATCATCCTACAACATGCTGCGGCTGTCAATTGAGGATTAATTAGCAATTTATACCATATATATATATAAATCTAATCTTTTTTTCACAAAAAATATAGTTATATATATATATATATATAAATCGAATCTTTTTTTTCACAAAAAATAGTACTATATTTTTTGTGATCATCCTACAACATGCTGGGGCTGTCAAATGAGGATTAATTAGCAATTTATACCATATATATATATATATATATAAATTTATACAAATAAATATTTGTTTAAGACAAAATGGCACACTGTACAATTTGTTTGTATAGGTAATAATCTTTATGGTATAAAAGAGTTATAAACAGCTCGACATTCAATCACATTTTGCTACAGGTTTAAAAAAAAAAAAAGCAGAGCAATGGGAGGCTCCCAAAAGCATCCAGCAAAATGGAAAAGCTCTTAAATTACTCGGAATATTTAAAGAGTTTAGCAGCATAATTTCCCTGCATTAATGCAGGCTAGGAAATGGCACAAAATGCACAGTGTGCAATAAAGACAATGTGAAAAAAAACACAAAGCAGCATGTCTTCAGCATAACTTACCCGCTACCGCACTGCGATTTTCAATTAACAATACTTTTTTTTTTAAAGCCCTATAGTTCATATGGCATACTGCTTTGGCTGCTTTTTCAAGCTCATTGATCTTTCAGTCTGGGAAATAGCGTGAGTTGCTCTGTTGTTTAGAAGTCTGCATTCATGAAGAATATCTGTTGAAGCAACAACAACAACAATAAAAATCCTTAAATGCGACACTTATCCAAGCGACATTTTTCTTACCATTAAACTGTTTGTAAGCTTCGTCAACTATGGCGTTGTTGGATCGTTTTATTTCCCAGTAAGTATCCTCCACCCATGGCTTGCAATCCTGATGTTCAACAAGTTGTCCGTTTTTGTAGAGACCGGCTTCCCAAATCAAAACAAAAGCATCAAACATTTAGATTGAATTCATCCGTGTGCGGTCGATTGGTCGCCGGTCTTTTGGTCGCCGGTCTTTTGGTCGCGGTCTTTTGGTCGCCCTGACCGCGACAACGGGCGACCAAAAGACCGGCGACAAAACAAGGTAAAACAACACGGTCTACGCATGAATAAAAGCCAACAATGGCTATGAGCAGTTTCACTGAGCCGACGTGCGAGTGTAGAAGAGTTTGTATGTACATGCGCTGTCCCTTTAAGAAGCTCCGTCAGTTCAGTCAGGGTCTTAACAAGTTCTCCAACAAAACACAATAAAAGTCCGGGAAATTTGGAGCTTTTCTTTAGCCTAATAATTACTAGGGCATTAAGTATGACTAAATAGTCATTCGCAGTTTGTATTTAGACATCAATACAGCTTGACAAAGCATGGGAAGCACCGTTGGAAAAGTGACGCTAGCTACCAGCTAGCTACTATTGGCGAATGGATTGTGGCCGCCTGGACGAACATATAAAACTCAGCGTTTTCGATGACTAATTTGGACAATTGTTCAATTCAGACACAGAAAATGAGGACTTTGATGGATTTGTGGGTGATGATGACGTGAGTACGTTGTAAAATGCTTAAATAAAGTAATACCGAACTCAGTTTTGCTTCCGTTGCCTTTTTAAAAACGTGTTTTTAGCGTGTGGGTGAAGTGTGCAAGAACTATATATCCCAGCAGTCACTGCGCACCGGAAACCGGAAATAGGCTGCTTCCGGTAGCCAGCGCTATTGCGTCTAAAAAAACGGTGCATCCTTTGTGTGTTTAAAATACAGAAATAGCACTCGTTACTGACACTGCGCCTTTAAATACGATGCGCCATATAGTCATGAAAATACGGTACCTTCCGGGCGACCAAAAGACCGGCGACTAATCGACCGTGTACCAATTCATCAACGTACTTTAGTGAAAAGTTGCATTACTGTATCTCCAAATGAAAGATTGTCATACCTTTAATGGTGTCATCAATGTCTTTGCATAGTTGGTACAAGTCACTCCCACGTCCAACCACTCTCTCGCCTTCAATTTAAAGCGCACAAACATTTAGGATTTGTGTTTGTATTGACATTAATAATTCATAGGTAGAAACATCTTACCATCTAGCACCTTGACATTGGGGAACATCTCAAGAAGGACGGTTCTATACGACACGTTTCTGCAGACTAGAATAAGAGATTGTTAGTATATACGCGCAAATATTTCATTTTGTTTGGGGAAATGTTATGAATTCACCTGGATTTGAATAATTGTACGTGTTGTCATTGAGACGAATACTTTCTAGTTTTCTCAAAGACTGAAGGCAGATGAGGTTATCGATACTGTTGGAAAAACAGCAAAGTAAAATAAGGGAGTTATTTTAAATCAGCAAAAATAAAGGGCGTTAGAAAAAATATTAAATACATTGAGATACCTGGAGATCATATTACCAGCAAGGTTTAAATTCTGTAGATTGTCACAACTGTACAGGGCCTCTGGAAACAGAAATACATAAACAGTCCATTTGAAAATGAGTGGAATACATACGCTCCCCTACTTACAAACGAGTTAGGTTCCGAGCTATTGTTCATAAGTTGAATTTGTTCGTAAGTTGCTCAGTGCTATATTTTGTATTATAATTTATGTTTAAGGCCTATATCAGTATATTGAAGGTTTATATAAGTGTATTTGTATGTTTAATGCTTGTATAAGTAACACGCATTGGTTTGTACTGGAAAAAAAAACATTTAATAAAATGGAGAGAATACATAGTTTGTTATAGATCTAAAACCGATTTCAAAAAGTGCATTTTCAACTAAAAACAACACAATGAAAAAAAAACTAAATTTTGGATTAAAAAAGTGCAATTATTGATTTAAAAAGGGGAAAAACAGGAAATATTCCCTATACATCTATAAACTTCATTTGAATTCGATCATAAAACAGAAATTGGGCACTCATGATTTACTTTTTCGGGCCGAACAAAGTGATGCGGGCCAGATTTGGCACCCGGGCCGCCACTTTGACACCTGTGCTCTAGTGTCCGAATACTTACCTAAATTGGAAATCCTGTTAGAAGCCAAATTGAGAACAGCAAGCAGCCGAAGAGACGACAATGGCGCTAAATTGACAATATTATTTCCAGACAGGTCCAGTCTCTCCAAATTCATACACTCTCCTATACAGCCAAGATCGTTTATTCCTGTCAAGATAACAAGCACCTGGTCAACAAGGCGCGATTACATCGATCCAAATGTTACGAGGCGACCTACCGAGACCCCTGAATTTGAGAAACAATATGGACTCTAAATCAAACTCCCCCGAGTGAGACTTGAGCAGCACGGCGGTGATCTTCTCCACCTCTCCCTCTTAGAAGGAACAAATATGAGACTGCGGCTCAGCAAAACACTTTATGCAGGGGTAGGGAACCCACGGCTCGGGAGCCATATGTGGCTCTTTTGATGGGTGCATATGGCTCTTTTGATGGGTGCATATGGCTCTTTTGATGGGTGCATATGGCTCTTTTGGTGGGTACATATGGCTCGGGAGCCATGTGTGGCTCTTTTGATGGGTGCATATGGCTCTTTTGATGGGTGCATATGGCTCTTTTGATGGGTACATATGGCTCGGGAGCCATGTCTGGCTCTTTTGATGGGTGCATATGGCTCTTTTGGTGGGTACATATGGCTCGGGTGCCATGTGTGGCTCTTTTGATGGGTGCATATGGCTCTCCGCTAACCTGTGAGCTAAAAATATGGAAACCATCAGTGAGAGTTGATTCCTGAACACACCAATAAGAGACTTTTTGGTGAAATTAATTTTAAAAAAAGCACATTTTCATGTATATTTACTTTTAAATTTTGAATACGGCTCTCAAGGAATAATATTTTTGAAAGTATGAATTGTTCATGGCTCTTTCTGTCAAAAAGGTTCCCGACCCCTGACTTAATGCAACGCGTCCAGGTGAGTTATCCTGTATATGAATTATGAATATCTCATCTGGCAGCAGAAGATCTACTGCAGGGTTTACTGACATTGATGGATGGATGAAATTATGACTCCATTTAGCTCCTTTTAGACATAAACTCCTACTGAACATGACTGTTTTATGGTGCGCTCGTTTAAAAATTCACTTGATAACTAAAAGGATCAGCAGGTTAACCGTTCATAATAATGCATGCTGCGTATGTGACATTACACCATCAGTTGTGGGGGAAAACTCCATTTATTGCCTCTTTTTACATAACGTGACAACAATTGCTGTCATAAAGTAAAGTAGCGTTACTTTACTTCGTTCGAACCTGGGCATAAAATACGTTTTTTTTTCATGATTCTGCTTAATGTGTAGCTATCATCAAGTGCTAGCATATTTAAGCAGCCGAGGCTAGTGGGGCGTAATTGCGAGGAAACAGCTGCTACATTCGGAGAGAACGATTCGGCAGTGGGAGGGTTATTAAATTAATAAGGAAAAAAAACGTAATTGCTGCACTGGCGAGAACACGCACACGCATGTTATGTAACATAACGGGAAGCTAGCTAACTCCTAGCCACTACTGACGCGAGCGGCTAGCATAGCGGCGTCGCAACAAGCTGCGTTCCGACTTACCTTGCTCTTTATGATCTCGCTTTGAGTCCATCTTAGTTGATAAAAAGCTTCAAAATACACCCGTATGAATGAACACGGTCGAGTTGAGATATTAAGAGTCCAGACTAGACCGGTATTTAAAAAGGGGGGAGTGTGAAATTGGAACGTGTCCTGCGGTGGAGTTAGAGATTAATGTTTCGGCTGCAATGGACGCAGGTGGATGGGATGGAATAGGGTTAGCAACCCTGTTGCTGACCGGCTAGCCGGAGTGAGAGCATCTCACCCGGGTTCAGTACCATGGTTGGGGGTCGCTAATACTCGTGGACTTTTTTTTCCTTCCGTGCAACAGGTTCTATCACAGTTGTGTTAAGTGAGCCATTGTGATGATAATTGTTACATCCGGGGACTCCTCTCTTTACGACAGTTGTTCCCGTTAACTTGAACGTATCGGTCCAAAAGTGTACTTTGGGTTTTATTCCCTCAGGAAATGCCATGACCAAACCGTAAAATCACTTGTTAGATTAAATAGCAACTCTAAAATAACTTGGCTGGCCAGTTGTTCTTTAAAATAAAACGGGCAGATGGTAATTTAGGGGGAAATAAGCAACTTGGACAACCTGACAAGCGAATTGTGGTGTTAAAGAGAATCTCAATCCTATATTGATAGGGAATAATACAATATATCTAGTGCCACTAATAAATAAAATGTGTTCTTATTGATATTTAAATGGATAAATCCGATTTAAGGTCATAAATAATCGGTCTCAGTGGACTACCATTTATGGCCATTCGTATACATAAACAATGTCACGTGACCAAAAAGGCGGAAGCAAATGTTTTTTTTTTTAAATCGCATGTTTGAGTTAAATGCATCACCATTGTAAATACTTTGTCAACCATAAAAATAAGACTTTATCATTTCTTGAAAGTTATAGAAAACTTAAATATTATTTGTTATGCCTGAAACATGATTATATTTGCTTGTCTAATTCGGGTACACAAATTCTTGAATTTACTCAGCAGTCACACAATTAACGAACTTAAAGAAACACATTTCCCGGTATGTGGGATGAATTAACGCGTTAATTACAAAACAAACTCCATCAAACAGATGAGTAATTGCTTCATAAAAATCAGCAGTATCAGGTCGCCCATAAATCTACACAGAAGGCCAGTAATTAAAGACAGCATTGGGCAGCGAATCATAAGTCACCAGCGTTTAATAATTTATTTATCTGACATCCCATTGGGCCAGCCAGGTTCCCGTGGGTATCAGACCCCGAGCAGCCGCCGCCGCCGCAGCATCGTCCCGCAGACGCAGACCTCCTCCACACTTGCTTGCCATGCTACACCATCATTTTTTAGCTCTTTATATTTCATTCTCTGTTATTTTTTCCCCTCACTGCACCGTCTACGTCTTGCAGCCATGACTCGCCGTGCATCCACGGACGGCGATGTCACCTGGTGAGACGGGGGAGGAGGAGAGACACTGCAGCATCGTGGACCCCCCCACCCCGCCACGGAGACGCTCACCTCTCACGGCCCCTAAATGTGTTGGCTGTGGACCCCCTGCGTCGTCAACCCACGCCATCGGCAAATGACTTGATAATCATGGGAAACAAGCAGACCATTTTTACAGATGAACAACTTGATGCCTACCAGGTGAGTGAGTGTCAAGCAGTGGTGGGCCGTCAGGGCCTTCAAGGCCTTCTCCGCTGGCCTAAGAAATATCTGAATCCTATATTATATTTTGTCCATCAATACTTATGAAATAATTCCAAATGGTCTGTTAGCTTCATTTCATTGCTTTTCCCCCCTGTTTGCACTGCTTCCAGATGTGTGTTTTCATAATGAAGCATTCAACCAATCACATTTCAGCCATTATTTGTTGCCAGGGTCAGAAATCTGCCTGAAGGCCTTCACAATCAGTTCTGCAGGCTCTGCTACATTAAACAAGTGTTGATAAGACTGTTGCTTTAACCAATCAGATTTCCAATGCCTTCTCGTAGGCGTAGGGATACGTCATCGCTTTCACCAACTATGATTGGCTAGTGATTAGCCAGAGCTACCAAACTGTATCTGGAGCTAGCTGCACAAGCAAATCTATTGTTGTGTTGATTTAAAGCCATTTTCAAGATCATTAAATGCTGCTAGGAAGTGGATTTTACCCGTTGAAGGCGCTACGAGAAAATGCACGGACCGCCACTGGTGTCAAGTACACTTTCCTTCATCATTATCATCATCATCGGCTTCTAGGGAAACATTTCAGGGCGGTTAGAAGAACATTTTTTTGTCTTTCCATAAAAACTTAAGCTCATGATTTAGTACCATATGCAGGTTTTGATTGCAAAAGAGCGTGAGGAAAGGCCAGATTAGCCCAACAGACTGAGAAACGTCCTTAATAATCTAACACAGGCTTTTTAATTATTGATGCCAAGTCAGCATGATCTGCTGTGAAACTCTACTCTCTGGAGACAGTTTGGTCTTCAAGAGCTATTCTCTAATTTCTCCTGCCTGATACCTTTTTTAAAGTCCCTCAGTAGCACGCCGTCAAGGAGATTTTGGACTAAATTAGCCCGTTTAGCTCAAACAATGAGAAGACGGTTTCATTTTTGGGGAAACAGCTGATAAAGGATTTTTTTTTAGTCCTTTACTCACAGATTTGGCTGTATTTGTCCTACTCACAGCTCAGACAGACAGAAGTACATTGAGTTCACCGTCCAGACGGTTGTTACATAATGTGCACGCCGCCGTATTCGCGCAGACGGTCCAGAAAATGCCAGAACGTGTCCCCGATGGTTGCAAATCTAATCCCATAAACCAGGGGTCGGGAACCTTTTTGAAAGAGAGAGCCATAAACAATTCCTATTTTCCTAAATGTTATTCCTTGAGAGCAGTGGCGGACCGTGCATTTCCTCGTAGCGCCTTCAACGGGTAAAATCCACTTCCTAGCAGCTTTTAATGATTAAATACAAATACTGGAGCTTTTCAGACATTACAACCGGGCCGGGGGGGGGGGGGTGATTTTCCCGGGAAAAGATAGCGATAGACGTCAATGGCGAAACGGCAAAAAATGCACTAAAATGGGGTAAAATCCACTTCCTAGCAGCATTTAGTGATTGAATACAAACACTGGAGCTTTTCAGATATCAGAACCGGGCCCACAATCAACAGTCTTATCAACGCTTGTTTAATGTAGCAGAGCCTGCAGAACTGATTGTGAAGGCCTTGAGGCAGATTTCTGACCCTGGCAACAAATGATGGCTGAAATGTGATTGGTTAAATGCTTCAATATGAAAACACATCTGGAAGCAGTGCAACCAGGGGAAAAGCAATGAAAGGAAGCTAACAGACAATTTGGAATCATTTAATAAGCATTGATGGACAAAATATAATGTGATTCAGATATTTCTTAGGCCATCAGAGAAGGCCTTGAAGGCCCCGACGGCCCGCCACTGCTTGAGAGCCATACTCACAATTTAAAAGTCAAAATACATGAAAATGTGCCAATTTTTTAGTCATTTGACCACTTTTAAAGTACAAAAAGTCTTTGAATTCTTTTGACAACATTGTTACGCTGTTGCTAATCAATGAATATCAATGAGTATCAATGAGAGAATAGATGCAGAAGACTCTAATGAAAAAAAAAAGTCAATGCCACAGTGCCGACGTGACGTTCCTATTGGTGCATTCGGGACTCGGCTCTCTCACCACCGGTTTCCATATTTTAGCTCAGAGCCATATGCAACCATCAAAAGAGCCACATGTGGCTCCCGAGCCATAGGTTCCCTACCCCTGCCATAAACTGTAAAGTCATTTACGGCGCTTTCATTTGTGTCGCGTAAAGCGCTACTTCACTTAAGATAAACGTATGGGGCGGCTGTGTGTAACATTTTCTTGGTTCTCTTTGGATTGCAGGATTGTACTTTTTTCACCCGCAAAGAAATCTTACGGTAAGTAAAGTCAGATCATTTGTTGTACGGCTATATATATCTCCATATTTGGAATTAGCGGATTTGTCAACTGCGGAATGAGGCAGTCAAGATCTAGAACAGGGGTCGGGAACCTTTTTGACGAAGAGAGCCACAAACAATTCATATTTTCCAATGTTATTCCTTGTGAGCCATACTACGAATTTAAACGTCAAAATACATACATGTAAATGAGTGCCTTTTCCATTATTTTTATGTAATTTCATCACTTTTAAAGTGGAAAAAACGGAATATTTTAAAAAGATTCTTATGCTGTTGCTAATCAATGAGAGGATGCATTCCATAAGAGTATACTGCAAAAAAAAATGGAGATTAAATCAGTTCTAGATGTAATATCTCAGTTCTGTCTTCCATATTTTAGCTCACAGGTTAGCAAAGAGCCAGATGCACCCATCAAAAGAGCCTCATGTGGCTCCCGAGCCATAGGTTCTCTACCCCTGATCTAGAAGGTTCTATCCCTGTGCCTCCCTCACCCTGTTTCCGGCTGCGCTTTTGATTTGATGGGATGCTGTGACTATTTCAACTTGTGCATGATGAATATTAATGAGAAGTATACTCGATGCCCCTCCCCCTAAAAAAAATCTACCAATCAAGCTACTTAAATGGACATATCATCAAGTGACATCAATAGTTTTTGGACTTTCATGAGTCTGAATGGTCTCTTTGTTTATTCACTTTCTGTATGGCTTGTCCTTACAAGGGTGGCGGGGGTGCCGGAGCCTATCCCAGCCAACAGGGGACAACCGGAATCGGTTGCCAGGTCATTGCAAGTGATGGATTAATTATTAATACAATTTAATTAACATGGAAGACATCTTTAAACATACACTTGTTACAACTTGCAAGGAGAAATCACTCATAACTCGCCTTCGTTCAAGAGGATTCTGAAGAGCGCCATACTCAATACATTTAATGTCATCTGATTCAAAACAATTGCATAAGCTACCCGAATAACACCATTAAGGTCAAAAAACAACTGCTCATATTAGATCGAAACCAAAAAACCTGCGTAAGAATTTGCAGTATAAGCATAATCATTTCTTTATAAGGTCAACTGCCGGTGTCCAAGTCAAAGCAATTTATGAGTCCTTCGCAGATCTTCATTGCGAACTTGCATCTGGGTTGCATCGAGGTGTATCTCCCAGTAAACAGTCCTTGGAGGGTGAGGTGTTACGTCAACAAGCTGGAGCCAGCAGGGTGACCTTGAGTTTGCCCCAGTCTCAAATTAAAGACACTTATACAAAAGTAATTAAAATGCATACATCTATAATATTATCCAGAATAACCCCAACAGCAAGGTACCGGGAGACAAAGGACAACCATTCGCGCTCGTAACTGAGGACGATTTAGCGTTAGCTAGGCTAGCATGCATGTTTTTGGGGATGTGGGAGGAGACTGGAGTACCTGGAGAAAACCCATACGGGCATGGGAGGAACATGCAAACTCTGGAAACCTCGATTTCACGACTCTCAGGTGGGCTCGCGAACATTTTCAACATAGCCGGCGAGCCGTACGCACCCATCAGAAGAGCCACATGAGGCTCGCCAGCCATAGGTAGGTTCCTTTGACCTTTTGCTAACTACTGGGCCACCGCCGGTCAAATGAAATCGCCTTCGTTAGCGGAATGGCAATCGGTCAGTGATATTGAATTGACTTTGAGGCCAAGGGTAGCATTTGGCCAGGGACAATCAGCGGGGGGCGAAACAGGGTCGCGCACTTTATGACCTTCATAAAACACCGATGGTTTCGGCCCACACTTGCCACGGTTACGGCACGGCCACGTTACGCCCGGTAAACGGCTTGTTCTCCCTGGGCTTGCGTGGGTTTTCTTTGGGTACTCCTGTTCCCCCCCACATCTCACTAGCATGCATGCTAGGCTAATTGTAGGTGAAATTATATTATATATATACGTATATATAAATATAGGTGTATGTGCACGTATGTGTCTGTTTATATATATGTATATATATACATGTGTATATAGATATATGTATGTATATGTGTATGTATGTATATATATGTGTATATACATGTATGTATATGTGTATGTATGTGTGTGTATATATATACATACATACATATACACATACATACATATATACATATATACACATACATATATAAACACACACACATACGTGTACATACACCTATATATATATAGTTGGCTGGGATAGGCTCCAGCACCCCCCGCGACCCTTCTGAGGATAAGCGGTTCAGAAAATGAATGAATATGTCTTTCAGATTTAAAAAAATGAGTTACTACATATTAAATAAGTTTCTTTTGCTATTTGTGTGCGAATTCAATTGAAAGATGACACAGTAAATATGTATTTTTTTGTTCCTGTAGGTTGCATGGTAGATACCACGAACTGGCTCCCCACCTGGTGCCCATGGACTACACGAAAGAACCTGATTGTAAATTACCGCTAGCCTTGATCGTTAACATGCCAGAGTTGAAGGTAAATATTGATTATTATTATTTTTTATATCTGCTAGTTCATTGAAAAAGTCTCCCTGACGTCAAAAAACAAACAAACAAAAAAACACTCAAATCCTGCTCGTGTCTCGGTTAGTGCTACGCTCGTAGAAATTAATAAATTCAATAAATAATCCAATCTACGGCTATATGTCGAATTGTATAGAATGTGTTTAGAGTTATATTTGTTTACTGCTGCTATTTTTTTCACTGTTAATGAGCAGGGGAATTCTCAGAGTACTGTTGACTCATCCGTTGCCATTGACAAATGTGAATGGGAGAGTTGGCAGTCACCATTTACTTAGTGAGTTGAACAATTGGTGATCCAATGAAAGATGTTCTATGTTTTAATCAGTGGTGGGCCGTCAGGGCCTTCAAGGCCGTCTCTGCTGGCCTAAAAAATATCTGAATCATGTATTATATTTTATCCATCAATACTTATGAAATAATTCCAAATTGTCTGTTAGCTTCCTTTCCCCCTGGTTGCACTGCTTCCAGATGTGTGTTTTCATATTAAAGCATTTAACCAATCACATTTCAGCCATTATTTGTTGCCAGGGTCAGAAATCTGCCTCAAGGCCTTCACAATCACTTCTGCAGGCTCTGCTGCATTAAACAAGCACCGATAAGACTGTTGCTTTAACCAATCAGATTTCCAATGCCTTCTCGTAGGCGTAGGGATACGTCATCGCTTTCACCAACTATGATTGGCTAGTGATTAGCCAGAGCTACCAAACTGTATCTGGAGCTAGCTGCACAAGCAAATATATTGTTGTGTTGATTTAAAGCCATTTTCAAGATCATTTAATGCTGCTAGGAAGTGGATTTTACCCGTTGAAGGCGCTACGAGAAAAGGCACGGACCGCCACTGGTTTTAATTGCTAATGTTTGTTTGTTTTTAAGGGATACATGTCCAAACATGAGCCTCCGAGCCGAATACGCACGTTGCTAGCCAACAATCGATCGATAATTCTGTTTTCAAGCGAGCAGAATTGATTTTGAATCATCATCCTGACACGTGGGAGGGTCAGAGTGTCCGACTAACCACATTGTGTCAACTCACGGAAGTTAATGTGCCATGAAAGGCCCTATTCCGGGAACTATTTCTCCTTTTTTGGACGTAACGTGATGGCTCTTTGGAAAGAACACTTATGGAATTATTGCGTAACACCACTGTCTTACAGACAGACAGACGAATACTACTACACCAATGCGTTTTTTTACAGTGTGTTGGAATAATGATTAATACCATTAAATCATTACAGACGCTCCCCTACTTACGAACGAGTTAGGTTCCGAGCGATTGTTCATAAGTTGAATTTGTTCGTAAGTTGCTCAGTGCTATATTTTGTATTATAATTTATATTTAAGGCCTATATAAGTATATTGAAGGTTTATATAAGTGCATTTGCATGTTTAAGGCTTGTATAAGTAACACATATTGGTTTGTACTGAAAAAAACATTTAATAAAATGGAGAGAATACATACAGTACTGTATACATCCATTAGAGAGAGAGAGAGAGATTTACTAGAAAGTGGCCGAAAGAAGCTATCTAATGACGATTGCAGTTTTCTTTTTTTCATCATAAATGATGCGGTAGCACTGTATGGCATCATTCAATTGATTTGCAAACTTTGTGCAACGTTCAATATTTGGGTCCTGCTGCTCCATCTTTATGTTTAGAAATGGTACTGACGGTCGAACCATTCAAGTTGTATTCCCGTGCAACGCTCACCACTTTCTCACGCGCATCAAGCTAGCTTCGTTATTATTGCCACTCATTTCAAATGAAATGGCTTGCCTCTTCCTTGCAACTCCCTCAATAGAAGCCTTTCGCTTTTTACCAACCATATTCAATAATGGATGCACGAGATATTTAATGATACAAATGAAAAAGGTTCTTTGCGCACTGGAGATACGTTCACGCACTTCCGCATTGCATTTAAACAATTATCTGATTATCGCCATCTGCCAGAGTCCAAGTCCAGACAAGGTATGAGTTTCTTGCAGATCAGCAGGAACACGGGGTTTGTTGCCGTCAATAGTCCTGAAAACAATGAACTGGCCTCGAAAGCAGCTGTGGGGGAAAGTGCCCTTTTGCTTGGTCCCAACATAAAGCATGAATTAATTTATAGCCTTATTACCTATTAAAAATGCTTACAAAACATATAGAAACATCCCAGAATAAATCCAACAAAGTGATTCCTATTAAAAGGCAAAAACTGTAGAATTGTATGTGCTTTCTTCTCATAAAGGTGTCTTTTGCGTTCCTTTGAAGGAAAATCCATTCCGCAACAGGATCGTGGAGTCCTTCTCCGAGGACGGCATGGGAAACCTGAGCTTCAACGAATTTGTGGATATGTTCTCGGTCCTCAGCGAGATGGCGCCGCGGGAACTCAAGGCCATTTATGCCTTCAAAATATACGGTGACGACGCAAACTTACACATTTGAATACAGTCGTACCTCTACTTGTGAAATGAATTGGTTCCAGAACTTTTTTCGTGGCTTGAATATTTCGTTTGTTGACGTCATTTTGAGGAATACGCTTTTCTCGCTTGCAGATTTCAACGTGGACAATTACCTGTGCAAAGAGGACCTGGAAAAAACACTAAACAAGCTGACTAAGGAAGAGTTGACCCCAGAGGAGGTGCAGCTGGTGTGCGAGAAGGCCATCGAAGAGGCCGACTTGGACGGAGATAACAAGCTCTCCTTTGCCGATTTTGAAAATATGATATCAAGGGCTCCTGATTTCTTAAGGTAATACGTTCACACGCGTGCAAACGCAACACCACGCCATTCGGAGTCAAGTCAAGTCCTTGTCATTCGTTAATGACGACTTCGATACGACGGTTTGTGCGTGGTCGTGGCACGCCGACCTTAGGCCGCTCGCCTATTTTGAGCCCGCACCTTCGTCATATCGTTGAAATATATATATGGTGGTGGCCTCGCAGTTCTGGGGTCGTGGCTTCGATCCCAGCTAGGTCCTCACTGTGTGGAGTTAGTGTGTGTTTGGGGGGTTTCTCCGGGTGTGCCGGTTTCGTCCCACATCCAAAAAACATGCTAGCTCTAGCTGGTTGAACACTGAACATTGCCCAAGCCTAGCTATGCTAGGTTTCCTCCGTGACTGGACGTTTCGTCGCTGGACATTTTGTCGACGGAGAATTCGTAAGGTTAGTGGTTAGAATTAGGGTTGGGGGATAGTGGTTAAGGTTAGTGGTTAAGGTTGCTGGTTAAGGTTGGTGGTTAAGGTTGGTGGTTAAGGTTGGTGGTTAAGGTTGGTGGTTAAGGTTGGTGGTTAAGGTTGGTGGTTAAGGTTAGGGTTAGTGGTTAAGGTTAGTGGTTAAGGTTGGTGGTTAAGGTTGGTGGTTAAGGTTAGTGGTTAAGGTTAGTGGTTAAGGTTAGTGGTTAAGGTTAGTGGTTAAGGTTAGTGGTTAAGGTTAGTGGTTAAAGTTAGGGTTAGTGGTTAAGGTTAGTGGTTAGGGTTAGTGGTTAGGGTTTGTGGTTAAGGTTTGTGGTTAAGGTTTGTGGTTAAGGTTAGTGGTTACGGTTAGTGGTTAAGGTCAGTGGTTAAGGTTAGTGGTTAAGGTTAGTGGTTAAGGTTAGTGGTTAAGGTTAGTGGTTAAGGTTAGTGGTTAAGGTTAGTGGTTAAGGTTAGTGGTTAAGGTTAGTGGTTAAGGTTAGTGGTTAAGGTTAGTGGTTAAGGTTAGTGGTTAAGGTTAGTGGTTAAGGTTAGTGGTTAAGGTTAGTGGTTAAGGTTAGTGGTTAAGGTTAGGGTTAGTGGTTAGTGTTAGTGGTTAGTGTTAGTGGTTAGGGTTAGTGGTTAGGGTTAGTGGTTAGGGTTAGTGGTTAGGGTTAGTGGTTAGGGTTAGTGGTTAGGGTTAGTGGTTAGGGTTAGTGGTTAGGGTTAGTGGTTAGGGTTAGTGGTTAGGGTTAGTGGTTAGGGTTAGTGGTTAAGGTTAGTGGTTAGGTCCGTCGACGAAGCGTCCATTCGACGAACCATCCGGGGACGAAGTGTCCGGCGACGAAATGTCCGGGTACCGGTCTCATCGTGCCCTGTGATTGGCTGGCCACCCATTGTTCCTAGTTGGCTGGGATAGGCTCCAGCACGCCCCCGAGAGCCTCGTGTGGATCAGCGCTTCAGAAAATGAATGAATCTTCGGGCGTCTGAATAACTTTGACCATGTGCCATGTTGTGCAGTACGTTCCACATACGAATCTGAGACGGCGAAGCATGGCGAGGGCCAAATGGTCCGTGGGTCCGTCCCCTCCAGCTTCCGCTGCCTTCGCCTCTGCGACGTGTGCTCGGACCGAGCCCAAAAAGACCGCACGGAGTGGAATCCTCAGGACGCCGGATGTTTCGACGGACCCGGCCGTTTCGGTTCCACTCGTCCAATCGACGGCGGGCAAACGAGAGCGGCGAGAAACCCCGCCGTGGATTCTGCGCTTCGCCAATGCATAAAATGTCGATCTACCTACTGTGTGTTGCACATGTCGTACACCCGGCCCCGGCCCCGCCGGATATTACGTATCCGTGGATGGACGGCGTAGCATATGGAAGCGGCTAGGTATACGTACGTATGTACGTACGTATATGCACTATTTGTAAGCGCATGCTAAGCGAGCGTCTGGCTCTTTGGCACCAATCTGCTTTATTTCACCTTCTGGTTATGCTTGTTGAAATGTAGCCTAATGACAATCATACTTTGATTTTCTCCAGCTGATGGAAGGGCTAGCTTCCCTTTTCTGCCTTGGCCATGACCGTGACGTCTTCCTAACGCCCTTTTTTCAATAGGCATTTTTCAAGTTTTACATGAATTGCATTATTTGGAATAAATGTCTTCTCCGTGACGGCTTTGGGACTTTTTTGGGGGGGTGTTTAGTGGTCTTTATTGAAGCCAATACTGTAAAAGATGCTATTTTTTGTGGGGGCTAGGCTGGCTTCTTCTATTAGCAAATTCTTTAATTCTCTCAAGTGGACAGAAGAAAGTATAAACTTGATTCCAAGACAATAAAACAAAGTGAAAACACTACATGGAACAATAACACAAATTAAAACTCACAGAGACAGAACATTTAGAAAAGGGTGTCAGACTCGGGTTGGTTCGCGGGCCGCTTTAACGTCAACTTGATTTCATGTGGACCATTTTAGATATAATATTTAGAATGTTCTCGCCCTCGCGTCTGCGGCTAAGATAGATGCGGCGCCCTCGGGGATGGGGGGAGTGCGGAGATGGCAAAATAAAAGCTGACCTGGATAATTGGCGCTCAGCCCGACAGATGAAGCTAAGCTACAATGTGAAAAACGGGATGCTCGTAGTAGAAAACGTGCAAAAGGTCTCTGCAGATGAACAAAAGTCATTTATTCAATCTATGTTTTCAGATTTCAGTTGCAAGGAAAGATTTTTTCAAGAGTGATACATTCATGGGCAAAATGACTCACATTGAATGCAAACATGATCATATCTTCAATCTCGTTAACGGAAGTGATTAGAAAATGATGATTAGTGTTTCTGTATTTGAATTGAATGCCTTTATGGCCATGAAACAACCTGTACAATTAGTTTTAATAAAGTGCGCACATAAATAAGTAGTCATTAAAGGATTTTTAGAGTACAAAAAGTCAACACGTTCGAGTTTTATGCCCCGTTCAAGCTAATTGCTAAAAACAGCATCGCTCGGTGGCGAGCGAGTTATGACTTCCGCATTCCAAAAATTTCACTACCACTCCCGTGATGCTTTGCGACGCAGTCGGCCAAAAATTCAAGTAGCACTCCCGCCATGCTTTGTCACTTCCGCATTCCAACAATAAAACTACCAATCCCGTGATGCGCTGCCACTTCCGCATTCTCAAAATGAAACTACCACTCCCGTGATGCTTTGCTACGCAGCCACCCAGTCATGCGGGTGGAAACCCAAGTGGGCATCCGCTCCACCACACGAAGAAGAAACTTGGAGGAAAGATGAACGAAGAGGAGGACGCCGACGAGTCGAGCCCCGGCCAGGCTCCTCGACTTGAGGAAAGCTCCGCCAAGGAAGCCGACGTCGCCGACGCCGTCGCCGACGATAAAGTCGACGTCGACGGCGACGTCGACGTGGAAGAAGCGGCGAAAGAGCACTCTCCGAAACTCTGCGGCTTCTTGAGCAAACTCTCCGGGAAGGGGCCTTTGAGGGGCTACAAGCCGCGGTGGTTCGTCTACGACCCGAGGAAATGTTATTTGTATTACTTCAAGAGCCCCCAGGACGCCTTACCTTTGGGGCACATCGAAATTGGAGATGCCTGCTTCAGCTACGACGTGGAGGCCGAAGAGGGACACTTTGCAATCAGTGCTTCGGCCAAAGAGTTTCTGCTCAAGGTATCTTGGCTTTTTCCCTAAACTTTTTTTCGGCTACTTGTCACGTTTACTTTCACTTTTGAACGGCTCACACGCCCATTGACACGGCATTTGTGAGCTAACTGCCGTTGACGGCGAATGACAGTCTATTTATTTGGCAGTTGTAAAAATGTAAAAAAAAGAATGGGATGATTTGACCTCATGTCCGCTGGTCACATGATTGCCATCACATGACACCGTCAGGTCGTCTTGTTTTGCATCATTACATTATTAATCAATATAAAATAGATAGCGTGGTTGCAGGCGGCGACTGAGCAACGCAATGATGTAATTCAGCTTTTTAAAAGGAATACAAAAAATCTTTTTTTATTGGTCACAAGAGGTTTAAAAGAAATCTGCCCACCCTGATCCCAAGTTTTGGGGGATTTCAGGGAAATGGAAACTTTTCCTGCTTACATTTGATAGAAAACGGTTTCGGGAGTAGAAAATAGGCTTTGAAATTTAAAGTCAAATGCAGTGTCTTTAGGACATAAGGTGGGCTTTGCATTGAAGTCCAGTTCTTAACTTTAGGTATTATAGTCTGAACCAGGGCTGAACGATATATGGGGGAAAAAACGACATTTGTTGGTTTCTGATGTTAAAAAAATGAATATTTCTAATGTGATCCCGTAGGAGCAAAAGTTTTATCATTTCAAATTCAAATTCAAAAGCCTTTATTGTCATCATACACAGCTGCGTATAACAAAATTGTTGGTGCTACTCCAAGCTTTTTAAAGTGTGTTTTACCAGTAAAAAAACAAAAACAAAACAAATAGTAGTATAAAAGTATAAAAAGTCACATCTCGGCTAGGTGAATTCTAAAATATTGCACCGATTCTAAAATATTGCACAGATTTCAAAGATATTGCACTTTGTTATTGCACACCCTGAAGTTATTTCTTCACAATAAATTTTGACCACGTTGTTCTCGTCCACTTGGCTGAAAAAAAAGACCTGCCAAGACCAACATGATAAGATGTAGTAAACATACACATAGTTTGCGAAAGGTTATTGCAATTAAAATTACATTAACAATACTCACTTTGGACTTTTTTTGTCTGGTGCTAGTATGGAACTGCACTCTAAAATATTAGTTTGTCATTCAGCATACGGTATTTCGGCATTTTAGCCCAACTATGTGTGCGTATAATGGCTTTTGGTTAATGATGGTGTGTTTGTGTTGGTAGGCTCCCAGCAAACAGGTGATGCACTTCTGGCTCCAGCAACTCCAACACAAACGATGGGAGTTCAGCAACTCACGTGGGCGTGGCCAGAGGGACAGCTGGAGCTCTCCCACCTTAGCCCACCCAATCAGCGGACTCGTCGCTCAAGATAACGGTACGGGGGTCGACGTGCACCTGCTGCATCCATCCGTCTATCCCACCGTGACTTTTACTTTGAGCTCATTCCACCTGGGGAGGAATGATTTGCTTCACTGGCAGAGGCGGAGCTTCACCTTTTTGTTTATTTAGCTTTTAATTGGGCTTTTGTCCCTTTTTTGGAGGGCCTCCAGACAGTCTTTTTTTCCATATTTCCCTTCTCTACCACACCTTAATCCAATGATTACGTCATCAGCAAGATTGAGAACCATCCTGGTGATTTGATTAAGGTGTGGTAGAGAAAGAAAGACTGGAAACCTGTGGTTTAAAGCCTTTAATGCAACATTTCCAGTCGTAAAAGACCTTGATCCCCCCGTCACCCTCCTTCGATGTACTGTGATGATAGGCAGGAATGGAGATAAAACCCAGTAGGTCAGTCAGGCATTCAATAAGATGTCCTCCCTCCTGGAATACAATGTTAAATATTCAAGGGCATTGGAAGATAGGCATGACTGAATATAGGCTTTTAATTATCTAGAGCACAGGTGTCAAAGTGGCGGCCCGGGGGGCAAATCTGGCCCGTCAGATCAATTTGTGCGGTCCGAGAAAGTAAATGATGAGTGCCGACTTTCTGTTTTAGGATCAAATTAAAATGAAAAGTATAGATGTATCTTACATTTCTTGATTTTGGCCCTCTTAAATCAATAATTGTCATTTTTTAATCTTTTTTCTGTGTTTTTAGTTCTAAAATCATTTTGTAAAATCAAAAAATATATTTTAAAAAAGCTAAAATAAACATTGTTTTAGATCTATAAAAAATGGAATATTCAGGGCCTTTAATCCATTTACAAAAATCGTGAAATCAAGTTGACGTTAAAGCTGCCCGCGAACCAACCCGAATCTGACACCCTTGATCTAGAGATAACGGCTCAAAGCATGTCAAAACAATGTCTTTTTTTGAAAGACTTGGTTTATTATCTGCTTTATAAAGACAAAGACAAAAGTTCTCCTTCGTGATCTTTGTCTAGTTGGGCGGAAAACAACTATTTATATTATGTGCGTGTACTCCATGTGCTAAAAAATAGGAATGAACTAACATGGAATTCATCCGGGTTAAGGGCGATCCATTGCGTTCAAAACAAGCACCCATGATGCACCACAAGCCGTCAATCAAAAGCGTGCCGTGGTTCCCAGTGTTGCGTATCATCGTCTTTCCTCTTCTTCCTCCGAATCCCAGATGGAATTCTCTTTGAAAAGCTCAGTGACAGCATGGAGAAGCTCCGCAGCGACTTTGCCGTGGAGTCTCAGGCGGACGGCTCGACGGGGATCAACTCGCCCAGAGGGACCGCCGTGGCGGGGAACACCCTTAATTTCTCACTCAAGACCATCGGCGCAGATATCAGGTTGGTTGGTTGGTTCCACGTACACATTGTTCAAAAGCAGTGGCGGTCCGTGCATTTTCTCGTAGCGCCTTCAACGGGTCAAATCCATTTCCTAGCAGCATTTAATGATTAAATACAAATACTGGAGCTTTTCAGACATTACAACCGGGCCAGGGGGGTGATTTCACCGGGAAAAAGACAGCAATGGACGTCAATGGCGAAACGGCAAAAATTGCACTAAAATGGGGTAAAAGCCACTTCCTAGCAGCATTTAGTGATTAAATACAAACACTGGAGCTTTTCAAAAATCAGAACTTGACCCACAATTGAAATATTATTTAGGAAAATAGCCATATTTTACTCACCAAAAATCCTTTTGACCTGTACATATCCCTCCTCCTTTCTTTCTTCCTTCTTTTCTATCACCATCGAAGCTAATGATGAAAGTCGAGCCTGTCCTTTCGTCGTATTTCTGGCATAGTCCGTCTTGAAAATGGCTTTAAATCAACATAACAATATATTTGCTTGTGCAGCTAGCTCCAGATACAGTTTGGTAGCTAATCATAGTTGGTGAAAGCGATGACGTATCCCTGCGACAAGGCAATGACGTATCCCTACGCCTGCGACAATACATTGTGGTGTTGCCAACTCGAAATCTGATTGGTTAAAGCAACAGTCTTATCGACACTTGTTTAATGCAGCAGAGCCTGCAGAACTGATTGTGAAGGCTTTGAGGCAGATTTCTGACCCTGGCAACAAATAATGGCTGAAATGTGATTGGTTAAATGCTTCAATATGAAAACACACCTCTGGAAGCAGTGCAAACAGGGGGGAAAAGCAATGAAAGGAAGCTAACAGACAATTTGGAATTATTTAATAAGTATTGATGGACAAAATATAATATATGATTCAGATATTTCTTAGGCCAGCAGAGAAGGCCCTGACGGCCCGCCACTGTTCAGAAGCTAGATCACCTTTGACCTAGTGCCACGTGGATCCGCTGTGATCATTCATTTCAATGCCTTTATTGTCATTATACAATACATTATATAGTACAATGAGATTTCAAGGTTAGGGCTTCATGGTCGTCGTCTAAAGCCATTTCGCCTCGTCCGTTCTTATTTTAATTCAAAGCTTTGAATGGCACGCGTGTATTTTGGAGTCCTTGCTAAAGAAGGAAACTAGCTTTGAGTGAAGAAGAATAAAAAAAAGGGCCCTCACTTTTTTTCTGAGGTGTAATGCAATAGAGGAAATTGTCACACACATCATCCTTTGCCATCGAACGCCGATGCAAATAGTTCCCCTTACGAGGGAAACGGCATGATTCGACGCTAAAGTAACAACTATGCGATGAGTGGAGTGCAAGCTTAGCATTTTGCAGCATTTAAAAAAAAAAAAATTCTTTATAAACAAGCCTCGTTGTAAATTGGACGACCTCGCCGGGGCTTCTTGAGCAAATCTTGAGCTTCAACCTACAATGCACACATAAGTAAGTCGTCATGAATTGACTATTTTATTTATATACAATAAAAATGAAGTGAGGTAAAAGAAAAAAAAGTGGCAGTACGTGAGCTAGCAATGGTGTTTTAGTGCAAGATAAAAATTAGCAGTGCTAAGACTGAAGTCAAAGTCTGAGAAGATTCCTTATTGATGTGCATCTGGAATTTGACGTACCGTATTTTCACGACTATAAGGCGCACATAAAAGTCTTAAATTTTCTCCAAAATACACAGGGCGCCTTATAATCCAGTGCGCTTTATATATGGACCCATACTAAAATTGTTATCACGATAAAATCAAATAAATCAGTGGATAGGGTACACCATCTCTCACAACTACGGCAAGCAGCCCCCGACTACTATTTTCCCCATAGAAAAAGTACTGCGCAGTGACTGCTGGGATATGTAGTTCTTTTGTCAATACACCCAATGGATTGTGGCCTGTATACATCGACATCAGCACAACTTGACGAAGGGTAGCATGCAGCGCCAGGCTAGTTATGCTAGCTACTAGCTAGCTACTATTTGCGAATGGATTGTGGCCTGGATATCGACATCAACACAGCTTTACGCTAGCTACTAGCTAGCTACTATTTGCGAATGGATTGTGGCCGCCTGGACAAATGTATAAAACTCAGCGTTTTTGATGACTCATTTGGACAATTGATCAATTCGGACACAGAAAATGAGGACTTTGATGGATTTGTGGGTGATGATGACGTGAGTGCATTGTAAAATGATTAAATAAAGTACCACCTAACTCACTTTTGCTTCTGTTGCCTTTTTAAAAACGTGTTTTTAGCGTGTGGGTGTAGCGTGCATGTTTAAGCTGGTTTATGTTTTGCCATGCCTGGCTGCGTCTATAAAAACGGTGCGTCCTTTGTGTGTGTCAAATACAGAAATAGCACTCGTTATTGACACTGCGGCTAAAAATTCGATGCGCCGTATAGTCGTGAAAATACGGTGTGTATATATGGCGCATCAGGTGACTCCAGTGCTGACTTTTCCGTTGTAGGAACTCCATGTCGTACCTGCGAGCGGGCAGGGCGGGCGACAGCAAACGCAGCGTCTTTTACACGGGCAACAGCGGCGGCAGCGCCGACGAGTGGGAGCTCTTGGACGCCCCGCCCAAAGACTTCGCCGAGCACAAGCAACACCCAGAAGTTCACCGCCGTAAGTCAAGTTCTTCTTCTTCCTCCTCTTGGCTTCCTTTTGATCCAATGTGCTCCCTCAGACTCTTTCGGATCGGCGTTCGACTTTGTGCGCAACTCGTCCAGGCCAAGGAGGCCCCTGTTGCGGGACGCCGCCGGTTCGGGGAGGTCGGCTCGCCACGCCGACGGCTCCCCGCTGGAGGTGAACGGCAAATATTTGGAGATGCAGCTCCGCCTTCAGAGCCAGCAAGAGGAACTGTGTGGCCTGCAAAAAGAAGAAGCCCGACTTAAAGAGGAGTTAGCCAGTCAGAAGGTACAAAGGAAAAGATTTCACCCACCTTGACTTTCTTCTTTCCGCCATTTTTTTTCTCATCTTATTACAGTGGTACCTCGACATACGATCGTAATCCGTTCCGAGACTGAGATCGTATGTCGAGGTTTTCGTAACTCCAGCGAACGTTTCCCATTGAAATGAATTGAAAATAAATTAATTCGTTCCAACCCTCTGAAAAAACACCCAAAAACAGGATATTGGATTGGAAAAAATGTTTCATTTCTTCTAATTGGCCATCTATTAACAAAGTAACACATAACTAGTGGTTTCATAGTAATAAAATGTGTTTAATATAACTAAAATTGGGCGGATTTTGTGGACGGACGGGAGAGAGAAACGCACAGAGGGTTCGTTTTTTTCCCCACGACAACGCACTCGTAAACGGAACAAACATTTAAATTAACTTGGATTAATATATATATAGACCAGGGTTGGGCAAACTTTTCGGCCCGGGGGCCACATTGACTTTAAAAATTTGACAGGCGGGCCGGGTCAGCACAAGATACGATACATATAAAAACTGTATCCGTTAACAGTACATATGAAACCTAAACAAAAAAAGGACTAAAGTATCAACATACTCATCACTCATCTGGGATTTATGGGGTGCTTTCTTGATTTTCATCAGACTAAAGGTCTGTTCACACATAGTTAGAGCCAAATAACACCAGAATCCTCTGTGCCATCTTCTGGATGTTTGGAAATGTGGCTGCACTTAATGAAGCAAAAGATTTAGAGACTTTCAGGGAGTTGAACTTGTGACATTGGAGATCAATCAGTTCCAACTGCAACTCCTGTGGAACCGTTCCCGGGTCTTGTGAGAAAGGACATGACACCAGCTGTCAATTTTTCCAAAATCACAAAACCGACGGCAGAATTGCTCATGCATGTCATCCAATGATTTTCTGTATTTTTTCACATGCGGGGGCCTCTTTTAACGCAACCAGTGTGGGGAAATGAGCAAATGACTATGCTTGAAAAATAAAACCAGCTTGGTTTTGAAGGCGGAAAGTTTGCTTGCATCAAAAAAAAGATAGAAGGGCTGTAAAACACGAAAAACAAATAAGAGTGGACAGCTACTGTCACTGGCTTCTGCGCGACGGTGCCATCTTGGGAAAAAAAAATTATAATAATTTGGACAATGTCGGCGGGCCGGATTAAAAGGCCTAACGGGCCGTATATGGCCCGCGGTCCGTAGTTTGCCCACTGTACAATATTTGCTCCATATGATTGATTAGGAGCTGGTGAGACTCTTGCAGCAGACCTTAAGAACGGCACAGTGCGATCGGGAAGCGGCGCAACGCCCAGCGCCGCCGCCGCCGACTCAGGATCCCCCGTCCGCGGAGTCCGACGACGGAAGCCGGCGGTTGGCGCCCGGGCCGCCGGGGGAGACGGAGCGTCTCCAGGCGCTGGTGGGAGAAAAAGACGGGCAGGTCCGATCCTTGTGCGGCCACATGGAGCGCCTGGCCTTGGAGAAGGAGAGCCTCCAGCAAGAGCTGAGGGGTCTGAAGGTCAAGGTGGGCGAGATCAACGATCAACTGGGAATGCTGATGGAGACCATCCAGGCCAAAGACCGAGCCATCGTGAAGCTGTCGCAGCAGAGCGAGGAGAAGAGCGCCACGCCCAACGAGGCTTCCGCCCACGTTGGGAAGGAACGACAGGAAGTGGACGTCCTCAAGGTATTCCGTGGCTTTAAAATGCAATACTGTCGTAGTAGCCAGTGAATTTTAGGGTCATTTAGGGTCACTTGTTGACCAGATGCCAGTCACTGTTAAATTCCACTTCACTTCCTGTTAATGGCGTGCTATTTTTGGGTCACTTCTCGTTGATTTGGGGCGTTTGCAGATCACTTCCTAGGGACATTTTGGGGCTAAAAATAAATGACTACCCAACATTTTTTTTTTAGGTCAGTCCTGTTTTTGTTTTTTTCATCAAAAGGAGGGAATGCTAAGGTTTTTATTGGCGTTAATCGGTCGTAACCGTGTCGTTGCTGTATGTATGATCAATGTGCCATTGGATGGAAAGGTTTGGGTTAATTATAAGTACATTTTGGGGCTAATAAACCAATATAAACGCAGTGCCATGGGAATTTTTGGAACATTTAAGACAAGGGTGTCAGACTTGGGTTGGTTGGCGGGTCGCTTTAACGTCAACTTGATTTCACGTGGGCCGGACCATTTTAGATATAATATTTAGTAGTTTTTTTATATATATTCATTAAAAGCACTGGATTAAAAGCCCTGAATATTCAGTTTTTTATAGATCTAAAACAATGTTTATTTTAGCTTTTTTTAAATATATTTTTAGATTTTACAAAATGATTTTTGAACTAAAACACAGAAAAAATGGATTAAAAAATGACAATGATTGATTCAAAAGGGGGAAAATCAGGAAATTTAATATACATCTATACTCTTCATTTTAATTTGATCCTAAAACAGAAAGTCGGCACTCATGTTTTACTTTCCCGGGCCACGCAAAATGATGCGGCGGGCCAGATTTGGCCCGCGGGCCGCCACTTTGACACTTTAAGGTGTGAAATGTGGGCGAACATGCCCAAACAAGAGAACTAATTGGACTCCGCTAAAGCATTCCCATGGTAATTTCTCAGTATTTGACCCGTTTTACTTTCAGGACAGTCTTCAAGGCTACAGAACGCAAAACAAATTCCTCAACCAAGAAATCCTGGAGCTGACGGGCTTGCGCAGAAATGCTGAAAGTCGCGAGAAAGCATTGGAAGCCAAGGTAGGTGCCTTCGTGGTTACACCGTGGGTGTGCATAGCAGGAAGTCTGAATCACGCTGAGGGAAAGTCCAAGATGAATGACTTCTCCCCACCCGATTGCGCAGTACACGGCACTGGAGGCCAAGTTGTGTCAGGTGGAGAGCAAATATCTGGTGCTGCTTCAAGAGATGAAGAATCCCGTGTGCTCGTCTTCGGAGCAGAGTCCCGCCCGGGAAGTCATCTCCAGGTTGTTGGAGGAAGCGTTGCAGCTGGAAAGCCCCGAGCGGGAAGACCAACCCGTCTTTAGAGCCAACACCGTCAGGTACGGAATGATAAAACACTCCTGCGGGATGAATAAGTCATATGTCGCTATGTATACAGCTACGGTAATCCCTCAAATATCGCGGTTAATGTAGACCAAGGGTGTCGGACTCGGGTTGGTTCGCGGGCCGCTTTAACGTCAACTTGATTTCACATGGGCCGGACCATTTTAGATATAATATTTAGTTGTTTTTTTTTAATAAAGGGATTAAACGAACTGGATCAAAAGCCCTAACTATTCCATTTTTATAGATCTAAAACAATGTTTATTTGAGCTTTTTTTTCTTAGTAAAGGAAAATCTCTTAATCATTATGTTCCATATTATAGTGGAAAAAATATTTTTATATATTTTTAGATTTTACGAAATGATGCCGGACCATTTTAGATATAATATTTAGATTTTTTTAAATAAATGGATTAAAAGAACTGTATTAAATGGCCTGAATATTCAGTTTTTATCGATCTAAATCAATCTTTATTTTAGCTTTTTTTATATATATTTAGATTTTACAAAATTTCACGTGGGCCGGGGACCATTTTAGATCAAATATTTAGTTTTTTTTTTGTAAATGGATTTAACGAACTGGATTAATGGGCCTGAATATTCAGTTTTTAGAGATCAAAAACAATGTTTATTTTAGCTTTTTTAATATTTTTAGATTTTACAAAATGATTTTTGAACATGATAATCAAGGGATTACTGTACCTGTTTGTTAGGCTATTTTCAAGAATAGCCCCGCCCTAAATATTGTTTAGGATTGAAATATTTGCCCCCCTGTTGCTATGTTAAGAAATGAAATTTGTAGAGGATTTCCAGCTAGTCACCGTTTGCTAATTCTTTTGCAGCTGATTGATCTTTGAGAGTAAATTGTCATGTTTAGTGAATGCTCACCTTTGGCTCACGTTCCATCGTTAAAAAGTATGAGGAGGCAAAAAGTCAGACATGATTTAGTAGGTCTTGTCTCCAGAAATTCATGTTTCAATACTACTTCAGCATATTTATTTTTTCTTAAAGGAAAACAACATAGCGGAGCATTGAAAATTGGCTTTTTCGCCTTTTCAATTTTATAGGGCGAATCCAAGTCCAGTTTTTTTTTCTAATTCTAATTTCAGGGGGTAACGTTCAGTATTTTACACTAAATTGAAATGGATTTAAATGTTAAAGGTGCACGCTGTCGTTTATGAGGAAAATAATCGGAACAGGCAATTGCGATTGGTGCACCCCTATTTTTTTCAAAGGATTTTTAAGGAAATAATTTTCTAATTGCATTTAAATGCTATCGGCTAGCATCAATAGCAACCCATGAGCTAACGCCGTCGCTGCCTTGTCTCCGACAGCGAGTACGATGTATTCGGCTTCAAGACGTTGCCCGAGGAGGAGGAAGAAGAGGAGCGCCTGGTGGCCAAAGTCCGAGCCCTGGAACTCAAGTCCCTGTCCATGACGGAACGCGAGGTGTCGCTAGGCGTCAAGTGGGAGAACTTCCTGGCCGGCACCATGAACCGCAAGCTGGCGCGCTCGCCCGAGCTCAAGGCGCTGATTCGCTGCGGCGTCCCCCACGAGCACCGCTCGCGGCTCTGGCGCTGGTGCGTCTCGGTCCACGTGCAGAAGTTCCGCCACCAGCTGGCGCCCGACTACTACGAGACCTTGCTGGGCGTGGCCCGGGACAAGCCCAACCCGGCGTCCAAGCAAATCGAGCTGGATCTGTTGCGCACTTTGCCCAACAACAAGCACTACTCGTCTCCCAGCGCCGTCGGGATCCAGAAGCTCAGGAACGTCCTGCTGGCCTTCTCCTGGAGGAATCCAGATATCGGATACTGCCAGGGACTCAACAGGTAGCAAATTGAGGCCACGGTGAAGGTCAAACCTGGGAATTTTTGATTGATGGATTGATTTTGTCAGGTTAGCGGCTATCGCCTTACTCTATCTGGACCAAGAAGATGCTTTCTGGAGCCTCATCGCTATCGTGGAGGTCTTCATGCCAAGAGACTATTACACCAAGACTCTGCTTGGCTCACAGGTAAGCGCAAGTGCGGAACATGCACCGTATTTTCACGATTATATGGCGCATCGCATTTAAAGGCGCAGTGTCAGTAACGAGTGCTATTTCTGTATTTGACACACACACACAGGACGCACCGTTTTTAAAGACGCAGTCAGGCATGGCAAAACATACACCATCTTAAACATACGGACACACGCTAAAAACATGTTTTTAAAAAGGCAACAGAAGCAAAAGTGAGTTGAGTTGTACTTTATTCAGCCATTTTACAATGTACTTACGTCATCATCACCCACAAATCCATCAAAGTCCTCATTTTCTGTGTCCGAATTGAACAATTGTCCAAATGAGTCATCGAAAACGCTGAGTTTTCTACGTTCGTCCAGGCGGCCACAATCCATTCGCAAATAATAGCTGGCGTAACTAGCCCGGCGCTGCCTGCCACCCTTCATAAAGCTGTGTTGATGTCGATGTCCATGCCAACATCTAGCGGCAGGAGTTCTTTTGTGAATCCAGCCGGAATGACGGCGAGCACCAAATTAGTGTGCTCGCCATCATACTGGGTGTATTGACAAAAAACTATATATCCCAGCAGTCACTGCGCAGTACTTTTTCTACGGGGAAAATAGTAGAGTCGGGGACTGCTTGCCGTAATTGTGAGAGCTGTAGAGGATGGTGTACCCCACCTGTGTCAAAGTGGCGGCCTGGGGGCCAAACGTGGCCCGCCGCATCATTTTGTGTGGCCCGGGAAAATCAATCATCGACTGATTTATTTTCTTTTATCGTGACAACAATTTTTAGTATTGGTCCATATATAAGGCGCACTGGATTATAAGGCGCACCTGTCTATTTTGGAGAAAATTTAAGACTTAAGTGCGCCTGATCGTCGTGAAAAGACGGTAGTTTAAAACTATAAATAAATGATGGCACGCTGTGGTCTGGTCCAGGTGGACCAACGGGTCTTCAAGGACCTGCTGAACGAGAAGTTGCCGCGACTCCACGCCCACTTTGAGCAACACAAGGTGGACTTCTCCCTCATCACCTTCAACTGGTTCCTGGTGGTGTTTGTGGACAGCGTGGTCGGCGACATCCTCTTCAAGATCTGGGACGCCTTCCTCTACGAAGGTCCCAAGGTGAGACGGCCGAACCGACCGACCAATCAAGGCACAACGTTCCTTTTCCGCTCGGGGAATGGCCATGATCGCCTACACCTAACGGACGGCCCACCTCCGCAGATCGTCTTTCGTTTCGCTCTGGCGCTCTTCAAATACAAGGAGGAGGAGTTCCTGAAGTTGGAAGATTCCACCGCCATTTTCAAGTATCTCAGATATTTCACTCGCACAATCCTCGACTCCAGGTAAGAGAATTTTCAAGTTTGGACTTTTTTCCTTTGGTGAGCATCTTTACCTCTTTGAAATGGAGGAGGACACCCATAAAAGACACAAAGAAATTGTTTTTAGTCAGAAAAAAATAGTCTCCAGTTCTTGTATTGTGTACAGCAGTGGCGGTCCGTGCATTTTCTCGTAGCGCCTTCAACGGGTAAAATCCACTTCCTAACAGCATTTAATGATCTTGAAAATGGCTTTAAATCAACACAACAATATATTTGCTTGTGCAGCTAGCTCCAGATACAGTTTGGTAGCTCTGGCTAATCACTAGCCAATCATAGTTGGTAAAAGCGATGACGTATCCCTACGCCTGCGACAAAGCATTGGAAATCTGATTGGTTAAAGCAACAGTCTTATCGACGCTTGTTTAATGCAGCAGAGCCTGCAGAAGTGATTGTGAAGGCCTTGAGGCAGATTTCTGACCCTGGCAACAAATAATGGCTGAAATGTGATTGGTTGAATGCTTCATTATGAAAACACACATCTGGAAGCAGTGCAACCAGGGGGAAAAGAAGCTAACAGACAATTTGGAATTATTTCATAAGTATTGATGGACAAAAATAATATATGATTCCAGTGGCGGGCCTTCAGGGCCTTCTATTTTGTACAGTTAAAAAGGATTTTTGGTGAGTATAATATGGCTATATTCCTAAATAATATTTCAATTGTGGGCCCGGTTCTGATATCTGAAAAGCTCCAGTGTTTGTATTCAATCACTAAATGCTGCTAAGAAGTGAATTTTACCCCATTTTAGTGCAATTTTTGCCATTTCACCATTGACGTCCATCGCTGTCTTTTCCCGGGAAAATCACCCCCCGGCCCGGTTGTAATCTCTGAAAAGCTTCAGTATTTGTATTTAATCATTAAATGCTGCAAGCAAGTGGATTTTACCCGTTGAAGGCGCCACGAGAAAATGCATGGACCGCCACTGTATGAGTCAGATATTTCTTAGGCCAGCAGAAAAGGCCTTGAAGGCCCTGACGGACGGCCCACCACTGGTGTACAGTAGAGACAAAGAAGACAATCACCAGCATTCTTTCTGTTCAAGTTGTTGCAATATGTACGTTTTATATATATTTTTTCTCCCCCTGTTCTCCTTTGAGGAAACTGATGAACATCGCCTTCGTGGACATGAACCCGTTCCCCATGAAGCAAATCCAGAACCGGCGTGGCTTCCACCTGGAGAAGGTCCGTTTGGAATTGAGCGAATTGGAAGCCATCCGCCAGACCTTCCTGCGGGATAGGGACACGGCTCAGGACCGACGTAGCTTCGTTAGCGACGACGACGAGGAAAACTGAACGCACCGTGGACGACTGCTCACGGACGGAACGGAACGCCACGTCTGACCCATCCACTCGTGGACCAAAATATCAGTATTCCACCATTTTTTTCCCTCTTTTCTCTTGTCTTAACTTTGCGTTTACATTTTGGAACTACGTCTAGGTCAATTAGAAGTCTGTGGAACGTATTCTTACTTTGCTACAGTTCAAAAAGTAGCCTATTATACAGTTTCACTACACGTAGTATGAAATATTTTCTGATTTCGCTTCTAGTTTGGCAAAATCATACATTTGCCAACTGGATATATCAGAAATATCCTACCAATTTGATACAAGGTACTTTCTTAGATTCATTTAAAGAGTTTTACATTTTGAAGTGAACCACTGAATGGTATTACCACGCACATTTCGAGATGCACGTTTTTTGGAATATTTCAGGAGCGCTTGGGCCAAAGTTTAGTTTTTTTATGAACTTGAAAAGTTGTCATTTTTCACCCCTGTAATTTTTTTGCTTTAGCTTTTGAGACAAATCCTATCCATTCCAAAGAAATTTGAAAATTACAACTTTTTTTTGCTGTTTGGGGTCCAGCCAAAGTAGTTTTCAGGCACTCCTTGAGTACAGTGTTTTCCTTTGTTTTCTAAAAATTCCATTTAAACTTCACTTTTGCATATCACATCAAATGTTTTCATTGGATACTGAAGACTTTTCCATGTTTAGCAGGTCAACATTTCCTTCTTGGATTGCTTTTTTCCCCAAGCGACCGCTTGCTGAAAGTTTCATCCCGTGTCCACAAGATGGCAGTGCTGAGTTTGTACATGCTGGATTGTTTTTGTTCCAAAGTTCAACTCGTATTTAAATCTGTGATTTTCCGAGCGACATTTCCAAACAACAAATGTGAACTAAAGCTATCATTTAGGAGTCGCCTCATTGTGTTATCTCCTCGCCATTCATTAGCCAACTCAGCTCACCTGTATTTGGACCACGTGTCACTTTACCTAGCTAAATGCTGATATGATAGAAATTATATTAGATACTATGTCATCGTTTTTCTTTTTTGCCATTCTATTGCACACTTTACATTCCAAGGCACTTCCATGTGACGTTTTCTATCAATTACCGAGCGAAAGGTACGTTACAATTTGTCATTCTGTTCGTTAATAAAAGCATTTTTTTAATAAAAAAAAAACATGACGGTTTGACTGTCAGTAAGGACGCATGCCAAGTACTAGTCATGATATAGTTATGGATAGCTAGAGGAGGCCTTCGCGTGGGAGCAATGTTCCCTGTAAGGCTTATCCCCCAAAAAATAAAAATTGGGATTTTATTTTGTGCGCTCCATATGATTTGCTGTGCGCATAGAAGACGAGAGTAGTGCGCAATTGTGCACGCGCGCAGCTTAGAGTCTAAGCTTAGAGTCTAAGCTGTACGCGTGCACAATTGCGCACTACTCTCGTCTTCTATGCGCACAGTAAATCATATGGAGCGCACAAAATAAAATCCCAATTTTTTTTATTTTTTTAGCTGTGAGGCCGACGCGCAAACCACTCATCCGCCGGGCCGCCCATTCATAGATATGAATCATTACATTTTATTATTACTAAATCATTTATGTGTAGTTGACATATACCTGGCTATGGCAGGTGTAATACTGGTGTGTGCCCATAGCGAGCAATGATGATGTCGCTAACACCGGTATTCAGTGTGCTCAGGGAGGTTGTCTTTCTGCCCAGACAAACAAAAAAAATAGAGGAGGCCTTCGCGTGGGAGGGACTTGATGTCAAACAAAAGTGGGATGTTGCTGCCACCACTTGACACAAGAACCGGAGAACCCGAGTCCACGAGGACGCCTTTCCATCCAGTTCATCCCACTCAAGGTACTATACTTTGACGTTCTTTACTATCACGTCTTAGCTAGACACTCAATCTTCATGACATTTCCTTTCTAAAGTAAACATTTCCCCAGGGGAGCATTAACCTAACGTAATGCCCCCCCCAGCCCCCCCCTAAAAGCTGCTTTTGTTCTTCCTAATCCCGCTCCACGGTTACATTCTCGGTCCCGGTCTGAGCGCTGGTTCGCTTGGGAGAGAAAGACATTTCAGGAGGATTAATTAGCCCCGAAATGGAGCCAAAGTGAGATGGAATGTTTCTCAATGCGAGCTGGGACATGTGTTGCCAAAGACCAACGGCGCTTACTACCACTCCTTTCTCTCTTTCTCTCTCTTTCTGTGTTCAGGAAAGTGGTTTTAGTGGTGAGGACGACTCGGAGGAGGAGAACATCCACATCAATGAGGACACCTGGAATGGCGCTTTTCAAGCAGCAGGCTGTGGAGGACTTTTATGATATTGGTCAGGAATTGGGAAGGTAAGTCCAGTTCTAAAGTGTGTGTGGGTGTGCTAAAATATTTTCCTGCCAGACGAGGCCGGGTGAGAGACGTCCAATCCAGGGCTGTCCCCCCCCTGCCAAAAAGTATTGGACGTCTATTGGCAATAATGGTAGTCATTAAATCCAAATCTCATGTATGCTCTAGTCCAGGGGTCGGGAACCTTTTTGATAGAGAGAGCCATAAACAATTCATATCTTTTTAAATGTTAATCTTTGAGAGCCATGCTCCGAATTTAAAAGTCGACATACATGAAAATGTGTGCCTTTTTTAGTCACTTCACCACTTTGAAAGTACAAAAAGTCTCTGAATTCTTTGGACAACATTGTTCCATCGATGCTCATCAATGAGTATCAATGAGAATATCCATGCAAAAGAGTGTAATGAAAAAAAATTGATTATAAGGCGCTGGGGTAGTGTCAATGCCATAATACAAACGTAACGCTCTTATTCCTGCACTTTCTCACCAGCAGTTGCCATAGTTTACCTCACAGGTTAGTGGAGAGCCATATGCACCCATCAAAAGAGCCATATGTGGCTCCCGAGCCACCACCACAAATTTTATGGCGTCTTATAATTCGGCGCGCCCTTACATACACGAAACAAACCTATTGGTTGAAGGCGCGTCTTATAGTGCGGCTATTGCGTACGCAGTGTTCTTGCGTAAAAACTGGGAGTGTTTTGGCGAGGGCCGAGCCAAACGTGTCCGTTCTGAACCGACTCCACCTTAGGGTGGGGAATCCTTGCGCTGAATGACAAACGGGCCGCCACGCCACGAGCAACGATGGAGAAAATTGCCGGCGGGAAATCCCGGGTGGGGAATCGGCGAGTCCGTTTAGCATCACTGTTGACAGAGCGAATGGGAGGAGAGGAAAGCCCTCTCAACGTTTTAACCATCGTCCAAACGTGTCGTCACGCCCAAGGCAAAGATATATAGAAGTCTTTTTTTTCTGTATCATTTTCCTGTGTAGCCAATCATAGGACACGATGCAGTTACGCCACGCAGCCAATCACGGCACTGACGTTTCAATTCAATTCAGTTCCAATTCAATTCACATTCCATTCACATTCCATTCACATTCCATTCACATTCTATTCACATTCCATTTCAATCATTGTAATTTTTTAATCAATTTTTCTGTGTTTTTAGTTCAAAAATCATTTTGTAAAATCTAAAAATATATATTTAAAAAAAAAAGCTAAAACAAACATTGCTTTAGATCTATAAAAAACTGAATATTCAGGGCTTTTAATCCAGTTCTTTTAATCCATTTATAAAAACAAAATCTAAATATTATATCTAAAATGGTCCGGCCCACGTGAAATCAAGTTGACGTTAAAGCGGCTCGCGAACCAACCCGAGTCTGACACCCTTGATTTAAATCGATAGTTGCAATTTTTTTAATCAATTTTTCTGTGTTTTTAGTTCAAAAATCATTTTGTAAAATCTAAAAATATATTTTAAAAAAGCTAAAATAAGCATTGTTTTAGATCTATAAAAACGGACTATTCAGGGCTTTTAATCCAGTTCTTTTAATCCATTTATAAAAATAAAAAAAATCTAAATATTCTATCTAAAATGGTCTGGCCCACGTGAAATCAAGTTGACGTTAAAGCGGCCCGCGAACCAATCCGAGTCTGACACCCTTGATTTCTGGAATGCACCTAGCGATGGCAGCTGCGACACTGGTGTGTGTGTGTGTGGTCATAGCAAGCACTTGTGATGTTGCTCACAGTGGTCCTCGGTGGGCTCGGCTAAATTAGAGGGAATTTAGACACAAAGTCACCAGATCATGATGCCTTCATCCTTTGTGTAAGCCTGCAGCGTGCAGTGATAACGCCATATCGAAAGCCATCCTTTCCAGCTGGTTAACGCGGCCCTGACGAACGAAGCGCCACGGGAAGTGGGCCGGTCCACGGTTGCCGCAGACCGTTCCGCCGGAGAGTTGCGTCGCGGCGAGCTCTGGCATCCTGTTACGTAACCGCTTGTCGGATTGGCGTCACGTCGTACGTGTCAAAATCGCGCTTCTCTAAACATGGACGTCAGGTCTTGGCCATGTTGTCAAAGGGTTCTTGATAATACAAAAGAAAAGCTTGGCTAATTCTTGAACACAAACATACAGACCATTTTGTTTTTAGCGTGTTGGTGTAGCGTGCAAGAACTATATATCCCAGCAGTCACTGCGCACCGGAAACCGGAAATAGAGTCTGGGGCTGCTTCCGGTAGCCAGCGCTATTGCAGTTCGAAATTCATCTATAATATATATGCGTCTTAAAAAACGGTGCGTCCTTTGTGTGTTTAAAATACAGAAATAGCACTCGTTACTGACACTGCGCCTTTAAATACGATGCGCCATATAGTCGTGAAAATACGGTATTTTTTTTGTCTTTCTGCCCAGACAAACACAAAAATTAGAGTGAACATTGCTGTAATATCTTTTCCCCTCATGATGTCATTTTTTTTTGCCTGGTGCCACTTATACTCACTCGGCGGAAAAATACGGTCGTGAATTGTCAGTGGTTCCTTTTTAGGGCAGAACTGGTTTGCGTGTTTACCCAATCGAAATGAGGTTTAGTACTTTTTAAGTCGTGGGTGGAGACGAATCGACGTGTCATTTCCTCTTTGCCGCCTCGGCGCGCATTCTTCTGGCGTGCCGCGGTGAAGAGATGACAGGTGCACGCCATGTTGTTATTATTAGCTCACGAGATAACTATGATAACATAACGGTGCACGCAGACGACAGACTAATCTCACACATGCTAACGATGAGTTTACGCTAGTTAACCCTTTCAGGGACGGTGCGCATAACAGCTATTCAAATGTTGACACTAGTTTTAAGGGAATATTTTGGTCATTTTGTTCAGAATGAATAGTTGTAAACCTCGATAGGACTATTTTTGGTCATTAAAAAGCATGAGCAGCTGTTCTATTTTTTTTTTCAAAAATAGGAATCTGTGTTGTATTTATTTTTTCTACCATAAGAACTACTTTTATAAATGAAAACTGAAAACATTAGAGCAAGGGTGTCAAACTCAGGTTGGTTCGCGGGCCGCATTAACGTCAAGGCCATTTCATGTGGGCCTGACCATTTTAGATATAATATTTAGATTTTTTAAATAAATGGATTAAAAGCCCTGAATAGTCAGTTTTTTTATAGATCTAAAACAATGCTCATTTAAACATTTTTCTCTTAGTATTGGAAAATTTAGTTTTTCATTTTAAATGGAAATTAAATATATTTTTTAAATTATGTTCAATATTAAAGTGGAAAATGGAAAATATTTGTATATTTATTTTTACAATTTACAAAATGCTTTTTGTACAAAAAACACAAAGAAAAAAATTGATTAAAAATTGAAATTATTGATGTAATATACATCTATACTCTTCATTTTAATTTGATCCTAAAACTGAAAATTGCCACTCATAATTTACTTTCTTGGGCCGCACAAAATGAGGCGGCGGGCCAGATTTGGCCCCCGGGCCGCCACTTTAACACCAGTGCATTAGAGTGAATTGGAATGCTCACGTTTCAGTGCCATGGATAGGGCTGGATGTCCAAACTTTTTTCCCGGGAGGGGCGGATGAACGTTGCTGAACCGCTGACACTCACAAGGGTCGCGGGGGGTGCTGGAGCCTCATTCACCCCATGAATGGGTGGTCAGCCAATCGCAGGGCACCGAGAGCCCCGATAACCATTCCTGCTTGCACTCGTAGCTAGGAGCAATTTAGCAGTTTGCAGGGGGTGCTGGAGCCTACCAGTGCTGACAATGCCCCCCCCCCTCAATCTGTGGCCAGCCAATCGCAGTGCACAAGGAGACGAACACTCATACCTGAGGACAATTTAGCCCACAATTAGCCTAGCATGTTTGCATGGTAAACTTCCTCAAGTGAAAATGCCATCGCGCGCTAAAGCGGACCGCTGGCCTAGTGGTTAACGCGTCTGCCTCGCACTTCTGAGATCGAGGTTGCACTCCCTTTCATTTATTCGGATTTAAAACAAGCCAAAACATGTCTTCCCATCTCACTAAGGATGGAATCTCCCACCATCTGCGCCAACAGGAAGTGTGTCACAATTCAAGCGGCGTTAGTCACCCCATTTTTGATGACAAAACTTGCCCCCCCCCAACACGCTACGTAATAAAGCCGCAAAGACTTTCCACATAGCGTAAAGTGAAAAAAACGCCATTAAATGTAAGGGTCAAGCTGGATAAGAAACTGGATAACCCACATGAAGAGAGAGAAAGAGTGTTTTGACATTTTTAAGATGTTCATTGTCAGATAGTTGGCAGGAAGTTCCCTCAAGTGGGAGGACAGCGGCTTGGCGAGGAATTGTTCTCCAACGGGAACGCCACAATAAATCTCTCCTAACTTCCTCCCCGACGTCGGCCCTCGTTCCTCGCCGTATCCTGTTGACGCTTAAAAATCGCATCGTAAACTTCCTCAAATGAAAATGCCAATCGCGCGCTAAAGCGGACCGTTGGCCTAGTGGTTAGCGCGTCCGCCTCGCACTTCTCAGATCGAGGTTCAAACGTCAAAAATCAGATTTCAGCAAATAAAGAGAATTTTTTTCCTGTTGATGCTTAAGAATTGCATCGTAAACTTCCTCAAGTGAAAATGCCATCTCACGCTAAAGCGGACCGTTGGCCTAGTGGTTAGCGCGTCCGCCTCGCACTTCTGTGATCAAGGTTCAAACGTCAAAAATCAGATTTCAGCAAATAAAGAGAATTTTTTTCCTGTTGACGCTTAAGAATTGCATCGTAAACTTCCTCAAGTGAAAATGCCATCGCGCGCCAAAGCAGACCGTTGGCCTAGTGGTTGGCGCGTCCGCCTTGCACTTCTCAGATCGAGGTTCAAACGTCAAAAATCAGATTTCAGCAAATAAAGAGAATTTTCCGCTCGTGGCATTTACCAAAATAAAGCTTCACGTAATCTGACGCCTTTTCCCAATCGTTGTGTTGGCAGCGGGCAGTTCGCCGTGGTCAAGCGCTGCACGGAGAAGAGCACCGGCGCCGAATTCGCCGCCAAGTTCGTCAAGAAGCGGCAGAGTCGGGCCAGCCGGCGCGGCGTGCGGCGCGAGGAGATCGAGCGGGAGGTGGACATCCTGCGCCAGCTCCGGCACCCCAACGTGGTGGCCCTTCACGACGTCTACGAGAACCGCACCGACGTGGTGCTCGTCCTGGAATTGTGAGTCGGGGGTTGGGGTTTCGGCTCGACCAAAACATATAGAAACATCCCAGAATAAACCCAACAGAATCGAACCGCCGTCCTCCGCCGCGGGCGCCAAAGCAAAGCGCACTTTGCCCTTTCCGGGACACGTTGGCCCGAAGCGTTTCTTGTTTGCTCGCGTCCTCGATCGATAATGGAGAATTTTGAATGGGAAGGGGGGTCCAGGGGGTCCCCTTGAAATCTGTGCCGCTTGTAAACCAAACATTGGTTCTCATTTTGGACACATGACGTCAGAAGACGCGTCATTAACTCGGTCAATGTTCCTGCCTTTTAAGCCAACGTCCAATTTGGCAGGCGGACAAAGAGACCTTGGCAGAGTTAGCTGAGGCGTGCTAATCCAGCTAGCGTACCCCGATTTCGAGGACGTCCTCCCATAGATTTGAGGGCTTATTGTGTGTGTTTGTGTGTGGCAGAGTTTCTGGCGGCGAGCTGTTCGATTTCCTGGCTCGCAAGGAGTCGCTTTGTGAAGAAGAGGCCACTGAGTTTATCAAGCAGATCCTGGATGGAGTCCAGTATCTGCACTCCAAGAGGATTGCGCATTTTGACCTCAAGGTAAAGCACGTTGTATGTTTGTGTGTGTGTGTGGGTGTATGTTATTCTATCTACACCAGGGATGCACAATCAAGGCCAACTAGATCTCAATGTGAGTTTATTTTTGGAGTATTTTTTGTTGTTTTGTTCATTTCCGAGTGAACGGGGGTTCATTCGCCCCTCCCAATGGACGTCTAGAGCCGTCAATGGCGCTGAAACATGAGCATCCGTGGCTACTTTAAACAAATTGGACATCTATCCATGGCAATGAGTTCCCTTTGCAGGTACTCGGATGATTCGCCTAAAGACGTTTCTAGCGCACATGTGTCAAAGTGGCGGCCCGGGGGGGGGCAAACCTGCCCCGTCGGATCATTTTGTGTGGCCCGGGAAAGTCAATGATGAGTGCCGACTTTCTGTTTTAGGATCAAATTGAAATGAAGAGTATAGATGTATATTAAATTTCCTGATTTTCCCCCTTTGAAATCAATCATTGTCATTTTTTAATCTATTTTTTCTGTGTTTTTAGTTCAAAAATCATTTTGTAAAATCTAAAAATATATATAAATAAGATAAACTAAACATTGTTTTAGACTTATAAAAAACTGAATATTCAGGGCTTTTAATCCAGTTCTTTTAATCCATTTATAAAAAAAAATCTAAATATTATATCTAAAATGGTCCGGCCCACGTGAAATCAAGTTGACGTTAAAGCGGCCCGCCAACCAACCCGAGTCTGACACCCTTGCCCTAGCGGGCCAATCCCGGTCCGCACCGTTGACACCCCCAATCTCCACCAAAGCAAGCTAGAAGGCGAAATCAGGCGTCCGTCGGAAAGCCTGTCGGGCTATTTTCAGGCCCACTTGCTTCCTGTTTACCCGGGAAGAGGCCCCGCCCACCAGATACGAAGGCCACAAGGTTATCTAGGCGTCAAGTCGCTCTAGTGGCCCCCACGTTCCACTCCGAGAAGCCACCGTCCCGGTATTCTGCCGCCGGGGACGTGCTTTAGCTTTTGCGAGTCGAGTAAACAGCTGATATTTGGACTTTTGCCGAGCCCCCGTTCGGCCAATCGCGGCTCCGGACTTGACGTTTAAAGCGAATCAAACTGGAAAACACAATGAAGGAGTGTTTTGATTGCAAAAGCCGCACTTTTAATCCTTGTTACGCAAGCCATCTTATTCGCCGATTGTTCGCTGGCGGCGTGTTTCCAAACAATGAGGAAATACAACAGTTTTATTCATCGATATTTGTCGTCACGCTCCTTTTAAGTTACATTTTACCAACATCGTTTGTGTCTTTGACAAATGAATGATTTAAACACAGCTCAAAGAAAGACATTTGAATTTTGTGTCCTTGTTTAGCTTGTTTGATTGTTCCTGGAAAATGAACATGGAAATTTGAATATGGTTTCACGCCTGTTGTGGAATAATACTTTTTAGAACCATTGCTTTTTTGTTCTTAATGGTTTTACTCGAGGGATTTCTTCATGTGTGTGTGTGTGTGTGTTTGGTTATTAAAAAGAACAATTCACTTGGCCTGGTAGATATTATGAACATTTGTTTTGCTTACATGACGTATGAATGCTGAAATCCCAATTATTATCTTTATCATGATTGTATATATATTTTTTTCTTGATTTTTTTCAGACGTCCAACCCATTTGTAATTTTCTTCCGCCGTTTGTTTGTTTTTTAGCCGGAAAATATAATGCTGCTGGATCGGAGCGGTCCTCTTCCCCGCATCAAAATCATTGATTTCGGATTGGCGCACAAGATCGAAGACGGAGCCGACTTTAAAAATATTTTTGGGACCCCGGAATTTGTTGGTAAGCACATTTTCCCCCCTATTTATTTCTATAATTTTTTTAAAAAAAAAACTTGAATGTGGTGTTGTTGTTTATTTTCCAGCTCCAGAGATTGTCAATTACGAGACGCTGGGCTTGGAAGCGGACATGTGGTGAGCTTGAAAATACATGGCTGTCAACTTGTACGCTTTTTAATACTTTTTGGGGTTGATTTTGACGGATGTGATTTTTCTTTGTCACAGGAGCATCGGAGTCATCACGTATGTTCTGTAAGTTTGGCGCCGGGGGTTTTCGATGGCAGATTAAAGCCGTCGGCTCAATTCTAATGTATCTTGTTTTTTTGGGGTGGCAGTCTGAGCGGGGCGTCGCCTTTCCTGGGCGACACCAAGCAGGAAACGCTAGGCAACGTGTCGGCCATGAGTTACCAATTTGACGAGGAGTTCTTCGGCAACACCAGCGAGTTGGCCAAGAGCTTCATCGACAAGCTGCTGGTCAAAGACACCAGGTACGACTGCGTGTACGGCGGTACTCGGTCGATTGGTCGCCGGTCTTTTGGTCGCCCGGAAGGTTATTGATAATTACCATTGAAATGGTTGCTCAAATTCCCTAAATACAAACGGTGAATTATTATTTAGTCATACTTAATGCCCTATTAATTATTAGGCTAAAGAAAAGCTCCAAATTTCCTGGACTTTTATTGTTTTTTGTTGGAGAACTTCTTAAGACCCTGACTGACGTCGCTTCTTAAAGGGACAACGCACGTACATACAAACTCTTCTACACTCACACGTGGGCTCAGTGAAACTGCTCATGGCCATTGTTGGCTTTTATTGATGCGTAGACCGTCTTGTTTTACCTTGTTTTATCGCCGGTCTTTTGGTCACCGATCTTTTTTTCGCCGGTCTTTTGGTCGCCCGGACCCAAACAACGGGCGACCAAAAGTCCGGCGACCAAACCTCCGGCGACCAAACGTCCGGCGACCAAACGTCCGGTCACGGTGCTAGCCCAGGTCAAACGGTTAGCATTAGCAATCTTTTTGGTTGCCGGTCTTTTGGTCGCCGTCGCCGGTCATTTGGTCGCCGGTCTTTTGGTCGCTGGTCTTTTGGTCGCTGGACGTTTGTGTCCGGGCGACCAAACATCCGGCGACCAAACGTCCGGCGACCAAACGTCCGGTCCCGGTGCTAGCCCAGGTCAAAAGGTTAGCATTAGCAATCTTTTTGGTCGCCGGTCTTTTGGTCGACGGTCTTTTGGTCGCCCGTTGTTTGGGTCCGGGCGACCAAAAGACCGGCGAGCAAACGACCGCACACGGTGTACGGCGCCCCCCGGGGATCCAAGGACGACCTATAAGACTTCTCCTGGAGGGTCTTTACTCAACTGCGTCTTCTGCCTTTTAGGAAACGGATGAGCATACAAGACGCCTTGAACCATCCTTGGATTAAGGTACTGTGCACGTGGGTTTGTGTGGGTTTGTGTGGGTTTGTGTAGTTGTCTGGCCTTGTGTTGTGTGTGGAAAATAGCATGCCACTTGAGTTGAGACACAAAAGGAGCAAATGAAATGTTTTATGATATCAATATGGAAAGACACATTTAGGCTAGGGAACCTATGGCTCGCGAGCCATAGGTGGCTCTTTCCAGGGGGGCGTATGGCTCTCCACTAACCTGTCAAGTAAAATATGGAAATGAGCGGTGGGAGAGCTGAGTCCCAAACCCACTAAAAGGAGTGTCACTGTGACCTCTAGCAGCACTTTAATTCATAATTGTGCTTTTTATGACTCTTCTGCATGCATGACATCATGGATACTGATTTATTTGCAACAGCATAACAATGTTGGCAAAATAAATCAGAGACTTTTTGGATGTTAAAAGTGATGAAATGACAAAAAAATCACATATTTTGACTTTTCAATTCTGAGAATGGCTCTGGAGAAATAACAATAGAAAATATGAATTGTTTATGGCTCTCTATGGTTTCCACCGCCATCTTGGAAATTAGGCCGCAACACGTCACCAAGGTTTACTAAAGTTAACGCATTTTAAAACGGAATTGCTATTCGTAGAAGACAAACTGCTACTGGCGCAATGTTGATTTGGAAAAATGCCTATCACAATTTTGAGGAAATGACCATACGTAATAATACAGACGCTCCCCTACTTACGAACATTCGAGTTACGAACGACGGTACATACGAACATGTCTGCAAATTGCGTTTATGTCGAAAAATGTTCGTAAGTTCGATGTTGTATTTTTTTCCGAGTAGTGCTTCTTTCCGCCGCTAATACCGACGACGCCTGGCGCTGTGACAGCTCAGCTAACCCAGCATCCACCTTCTTCTGCCCACTTCGTTGCAATGTGGAAGTGCGTGAACGTGTCTCCAGTGCGCAAAGAACCTTTTTCATTTGTATCATTAAATATCTCGTGCATCCATTATTGAATATGGTTGGTAAAAAGCGAAAGGCTTCTATTGAGGGAGTTGCAAGGAAGAGGCAAGCCATTTCATTTGAAACGAGTGGCAATAATAACGAAGCTTGATGCGCGTTGCACGGAATACAACTTGAATCGTTCGACCGTCGGTACCATTTCTAAACATAAAGATGGAGCAGCAGGACCCAAATATTGAACGTTGCACAAAGTTTGCAAATGAATTGAATGATGCCATACAGTGCTACCGCATCATTTATGATGAAAAAAAGAAAACTGCAATCGTCATTAGATAGCTTCTTTCGGCCACTTTCTAGTAAATCTCTCTCTCTCTCTCTCTAATGTGTGTATACAGTACTGTATGTATTCTCTCCATTTTATTAAGGTTTTTTTCAGTACAAACCAATGCGTGCTACTTATACAAGCCTTAAACATACAAATGCACTCATATAAACCTTCAATATACTTATATTTGTCCTTAAACATAAATTATAATACAAAATATAGCACTGAGCAACTTACAAACAAATTCAACTTATGAACAATCGCTTGGAACCTAACTTGTTCGTAAGTAGGGGAGCGTCTGTAATCATAAGGAAGGTGGTTTCGGCTATTTCATACAAATGGCTGACGCACGGCCATGCTTTGGCCATTTTATTTTATGTTTTTTGCGTGTGACAAAAGGAAAAACGCTCGGCGACCGCTCTCACCTGCCTTGGCTTTCGCGTCAATTTTCTCACACACGCCGCACGCTAATCCTACGACGGAACCGTGCCGTTGCGCCTCTTGCCGACCTCTGACCCCCTCCCTCTTCCTCGATCCTTTTGCCCAAAGTCCGGCGGCGGCGGCGGCGCCCGAAGACGGAGCGTTCGGAGGATGGCGCCGTCCCGAGGCCCGACCACCACTCATCGAGCCAAATTCCAACCGAGGCCCGACGGGCGCTCACCCGGTCAAATTCCAAACGGAGATCTGTTGTTTTATCACGGAATGACGCTCGGTTTGCATCGGGAACGAACTCGCTTGATTTTGCTGGCGCCTTTCACGGGAATTGAATCGTATACGCTGAAAAACAAAGATGATGGGAGGGTACTGATGGATTCATTATTACCGTATTTTCACGACTATAAGGCGCACCGCATCATAAGGCGCACCCTCAATGAATGACACATTTGAATGTTTTTTCCATATATAAAGCACACTGGATTCTAAGGCGCCCTGTCTATTTTGGAGAAAATTTAAGACTTAAGTGCGCCTTATAGTCGTGAAAATACGGTAATTGAGATGAATTGGCTCATTTCTTGATCTGCACAAAGAAATGAAAGGAAACCATTTTCTTGTCGAGGTGTTTTTATCATACCGGTACTTTTGGAAAAACACCACATGGACTAAAAGTCTGTTTTGATAGGCTCGTTACGTGAAGGACTATTAAAACTGTGGGCTTTGTGCAATAGAGCGTAAAAAAAGAGAGCTTCCCAGACGATTCATCACAAAATTTCGATTTAAAGGAGGACGATGTCATGACCTCGTGCTGTTTTGCTTTTTGGTACATTGATAAATGTTGGCCAATTATTTTGGGACGTATTATCGACCGCGATGGATGATATATTGATTTGGATTGCTTTCCATTTTGGCAAGACACTGTCTGTTGTGTTATTAAATAATTATATTTATTTATGCGGTCTGAGTTGGAGATGCTAAAGCCATTCTTTCCAATGGAATGCTTTTATTTTGCATTCCTTTTGAGGTTTTTGCCCTTTTTTATGGTTGTTGGCACTGATTTGCTTTTCCTCAAGTGGGGAGAATACTGAAATGTTATTTATTTAATTTATTTATTTATTGGGGGGATCTCCAGAATTTCCAAAGTGCACGCATCACATCAACAATACTTGAAAGATGCTTTCATTAAGTGCACTTTTTACTTCTATGTTAAAACATATGCTGTTTTTTTAAACACGTGCAATAAATATGTTCCAAAAATCAACATGTTGTTGTTTTTTTTTTTTTTTCTTTATTTTTTATTTTCAATTTCCTATTCCAAAATAAAGTGAGTGTTTAGGCTAAAGCTAATGGCTAATTGTTGTGATGTCACAGCCGCACAATACCAGACAAGCCATGGTCAAGAGGTTGTCGGTGGTCAACTTGGACAACTTCAAGCGGCAGTACGCCAGACGCCGATGGAAGGTAGCGAGCGCAATCCAATAGCATACAGAACAATACCATCATTTTGAATATATTTTGATTTTTTTTCTTACAGCTCTCATTCCGAATTGTGTCTCTGTGCAACCACTTGACACGGATCATGAAGAAGGGCCCAAAATCTCCAGCGCAGGATGGGGTAAGATTGCTAATGCTAACCTTTTGACTTGGGCTAGCACCGTGACCGGACGTTTGGTCGCCGGACGTTTGGTGGCTGGACGTTTGGTGGCTGGACGCTTGGTCGCCGGACGCTTGGTCGCCGGACGTTTGGTCGCCGGACGTTTGGTCGCCGGACGTTTGGTCGCCGGACGTTTGGTCGCCGGACGTTTGGTCGCCGGACGTTTGGTCGCCGGACGTTTGGTCGAACGGACATGCGCTGTCCCTTTAAGAAGCCACGTCAGTCAGGGTCTTAACAAGTTCTCCAACAAAACACAATAAAAGTCCGGGAAATTTGGAGCTTTTCTTTAGCCTAATAATTAATAGAGCATTAAGTATGACTAAATAATAATTCGCAGTTTGCATTTAGGGAATTTGAGCAACAATTTTAAATGGTAATTATCAATAACCTTCCGGGCGACCAAACGTCCGACGACCAAACGGCCGAGTACCGGCTAGCATGCTTGTGAAAACATATTTGTTCACTGCAACGTGTGTGTGTGTGTGTGTTCATGTGTTTTCATTGCAGAGAGATTGCGAAAGCGACCGGGAGGAAGAAGTTGAAATCCTCAGTCGGCGGCCCAGAACCAGAAAGAGAAGCAGCACTTCCTGAAGCCGCCATCTTCAAACTTGTCCGTCCTCAACGACACACACACACACAAACACACACACTGTAAACACACGCAAGTTCACACTGCAGCTGTTGCTGCCGCCGCGTCATCTGTTAGCACGTAAGGTAGCATTTTTAAGTTAGGTAGAGTTAGGTTTTTTCCCACACTCGTAGAATTGTCGTTAACCCGAAGTGACGAGATCGTGTTACTTGGCGTCCTCGTCAACGATGTCGTAGAGCGCTTCCGCTAGTTACGCGCAGTCTTAAAAATCCTTCAGTTGTAGGTGATGTGCTCAAGCGTGTTGCATTCATATTTAATTTGTTTTAAATAGCCTTGACCGTTTTGCTAATTGGTTTTCATTTTGGGGTTGTTTTTTTAATTTATTTTTTTTTTTAAACTCCGTTTTTTCTAAACAAATTCTTTTCTGGGCTAGTTTTTTTTTTAAATCAAAATTTTGTTTTTCAGATGAATTTATTTTGAAGGTTTTTTTTTTTTTAAAAATTACTTTGGTTTTTCTGACTAATTTATTTTCAGGGTTGTTTTTTTAATAATTTTTATTATTTTAGATCTCTGTTTTGTCGGTTTATTTTATTTTAAGGTTGTTTTTCTGGGCCTAGTCACCATTTAAAATAATATTTAACTAAAAAACAATCCCAAAAATACATTAATTTGATAAATAAGTCAAGGCTTTTAATTTTTTTTAGTGAATGCAATACACTTCCACAGACAGGGGGTCTTTTTTCTTATTATTTTTAATGGGTGTGTTGCTGGGAAATTGCTCCAAAATGTGCTTCCATAAACCATTTACTGCCTAAGGAACAATATTCGCTAATTTAAATATTCTGTAGGTTCAAAGTGGACCTTTAATATGCCTGTTAAATGAGGCAATTCAATCATCACTTCCTTCCCATGAAGGTGTTTCAAAAAAAACTGTATTAATTATACATATGTAAAATAATTTCCGCTACGTGAGCTCTTAACACCATTGTTTGATACCTTTTAACGTCCTGTATTTATGCTGTAAATAAGAGTATCCGCCAAGCGTCTTAAGTGTTTGTTTTAAAGACAAATGTTCACGTTTGTGACTTGTATGTACCGTATTTTCACGACTATATGGCGCAACGTATTTAAAGGCGCAGTGTCAGTAACGAGTGCTATTTCTGTATTTTAAACGCACAAAGGACGCACCGCCTTATAGTCGTGAAAATACGGTATTTTTGATGGAAACTGCCTTTAATAAAATGGCGGACGTGACGGCGAGCGAAGCGCTGGTGACGAATTGAGCCCGGCCGTCGCTCCGTCTTACAAAAGTTGCCTTGTTGTTGCTTCTCAAGCCACGGCGGCCATAGTTCTCACCCGAATAAACGAATGAATGTCTGGCAGCGGCTAAAAGTAGGCCACGGCCACAAAGACTCCTAATTTGGTACCCCAAAATGATGTCATCCTCAATTATGCTGTATTGACTTCAAATTGAAAGCTTGGCGGGCCAATGCTTGGCACGGTTAGCATTTCTGGGGTCAAGGGTCAACCCCGGCTGGGGCCTCACTGTGTAGAGTTTGCATTTTTTCACGTGGGTTTTCTCTGGGTACTCTGGTTTCCTCCTACATGCCAAAGACATGCATGCTAAGCTAGCTGATTGAACATTCTAAATTGTCGCTAGCTGCTAGCTTTAGCTGTGATTGGTTGTCTTGTTTGCCCCTGCCCTGTGATTGGCTGGTCACCGCCTTTTCTAATGCATTGTGCCTTTTTAGTAAAGTAACACCGGCTCAAATTGAAGCCAAGGCCAAAGTGTCGGTGGCTCGCAGCTGCCGGGGGGTGCCGTGTACAAGGCGAGGCCGCGGGACGTCCGCCAAGGACAAACTCCAAACAAAAGTGTCAAAAGATTCCCCCAAAATGCATGCTAGGGTAATTGTGAGCTAAATTGTCCTTAGGTATGAGTGTTGGTCTCCTCGTGCCCTGTGATTGGCTGACCACAGATTGAGGGGGGTCCCATTGACAGCTAGGGTAGGCTCCAGCATCCCCGCGAGCCTGGTGAGGATAAGCGGTTTGGAAAATGGATGAATGAAAGTTTGTACGAATGTTTACAGTGGTTATTGGTGGTCATGGAAAAATTAATATTACTGTATTATTGCAATTTATTAAAAAATATATTTATATTTTTTTCCAGAAATTTGTAAACAATCATATTTGATGGTCGTGCAACCCAAAAGCTAAAAATATGGAAATGACAGCTAAATCAATCATTGAATTGATTTTCCACAATTGTTTTGAACTCAGGTCCAAATGTAAACAACGTTTGATTTTTAGGTCTTGATTGCATTTTTTTTGAATTAACAAAAAAAAGGCATTTTGATTAAGATATGGGACTTCATGACATTAGGCTAGTATTTATTAATTTCACTATTCCACTGTCATTGACGTTGATAAACTCCCAATCCAATTTGACAAGGGGGTTAGCAGCGACCCAACGAACAGACTACCAAACATTTCCGACACGTGACCGGAAGTAAAGAAGCCCAAACAGGAAGTAGGGGACACGTGTATTAATGATGTCGCCTGGACTGGCCGCCCATATACAATTACTCCATTCAACCTAGCGAGATTTCTGCCTAAATAAGATGTTTTTTAAAATGAGAAAACCCCACAGTGAGCTGTTAACGTCAACCGCTAACATCAATTTTAATGTTATCACTCTACGTTGAACTCTTTAAGTATTAAAAAGTAATTGCGACCGTTACAATAGCAGTATACGCACAACTCTGCTTACTGGACTTATTTGTTTTCGACTTTCCGAAAGAAAATCCACGTTACTTGTCTACTGGACAACTGGAAACTGCCTGGGCTTAAAATGGGGATTATAACAACAAAGGTATGTCAATTTTTTCCTAAACTTGGTTAGCCTTTTGACCGGTAAGGCTAGCGCCGTCAGTGGCACTGAAACATTAGCATAAATGGTCACAATGTCAATGAATTGGACTTATTGTGTATATTATAGTCAAAAGCAGGTTATGAAGAAAAATGAAATTAAAAAAACAACAACCAGCTAAGTGTTATTCGTGACCAGAACCGGTTTATTTCAGTGTTTCATTCAAATTAATTGTGTATTTCTTAACATTTGATTCATTCTGTGATAATATTCAAAACACAAAAATGATTAATAATTGTGTATGTATGTAAGTGTGTGTATACTATGTTTGTGTAAAGGAAAGTTTTTATTCAAAACACAAAAATGATTCATAATTGTGTATGTACATAAATGTGTATACTATGTTTGTGTAAAGGTAAGTTGTTATTAAAAACACAAAAATGATTAATAATTATGTATATAAATGTGTGTATACTGTGTGTATGCGAACACCAGGTTTGTGTAAAGGTAAGTTTTTTTTTTTTTTTTTTTTTCCCCATTATCCAAAATAGTCACTTACTTTAAATGATAGGCAAAATGAAATGACTCACTCCCATTGATAGAAATCGATTACAGCTTTATCACTTTATTACTGGCAGTCCGCACAAAATCGATTGGACGTCCATTATCGTAAATATAGTTCGATTTGGGACGAACAGATCATCGATGTTGATTTGTGCCGTCATTTGAAAACTTTGGTTAATCAAAAAGGGCCATAATATTGGGAACCGCTCACGTAGTGACGCTCCGTGCCTTTAAAAAGGCCACCAAATTCCTGCTGTAAATCCCAGCCAGCATCACCCCGCCAACTCAAGGCCTTGTTAACAAAGTGCATGCTGTCATGCCAGTGTACTTCTTGTCATGCCAGCTCATGTCAATGCATTTCCTGGCATGAAGTGAGATAAGGGAAAGCATTTGGCCCATTTGGTGTGTGTGCATTCTCTCACGGATTTTGTCTATCTCTAGTCTCGGGACTGTAAATATTTAAGCCGCCGCGCTGGGATGATACTCGACACGGCCACTTTGTCGGCGCGGGCCTTCCGGGATGCGGCGCGCGTCACTGGCGGCCTGGCAGCTGGCACGCCGGGGGTCCTTTTGCGGGGTTTGCCCCCACTGGCTTTTGGGGATTGCTCGAGGGAGGGGATTCCAGAGGCTTTGTGGAGGGAGCATTTGCCAGACAGTGGAAGATTGTGGTGTGCAGGATACGTTTTAACGTTTGACTCGATTGACCTTAAGCGACATTCTCGAAGGCTCAGATTTGGTTGAACTAACATGGCTTAAACTCTGTGTTTTGTGTGTGTGGTTCTATTATGTCACTCTAGATTCATAGCATTGTTGTTTATATAGGCTGCAGAGGCTATTATTGGTTGTGTTGTGTTGAGGTTTTTTTTCCATTTGAGTTAGAGAACAGGAGGCCTCATTCATATATATATACTTGGGCGACACACTTATTTATTTATATATTTATTCATATATTTATTTATTAACTTACTTATGACCTATCTATTTATGTCTAAAATGCCTTTCCTATTTCTGCATCCTCACCCTCTTGCTACTGTGACAACGAAATTTCCCGAATCCAATCCAATCATGCCGTTTACAATATGGCCATCTAGTGGATGTTAACGGTACTGCAGAATAGAATATTTTGAAATAGACGAGCGTGATTTTATTTTCTCTCCCATTAATACAGGGGTCGGGAACCTTTTTGACAGAGAGAGCCATAAACAATTCATATTTTCAATTGTTATTCATTGAGAGCCATTCTCAGAATTTACTAAAAGTAAAAATAAATGAAAACGCGTGCATTTTTAGTTATTTCACCGCTTTCAAAGTAGAAAAAGTCTCGGAATTCTTTTGACAAAATTGTCACCCTGTTGCTAATCAATGGGATGCGTGCATGCAGAAAGGTTTAATTAAAAAATTGTAAATAAAAAAAAATGAAGATTAAAGCGACTAGACGTAGTGTCCAGATTTTAGCTCACAGTTTAGCGGGGATCCATACGCACCCATCAAAAGAGTCACATGTGGCTCCCGAGCCATAGGTTCCCTACCCCTGTATTAATACATACCAATACTCAAACAGTTGACTGAAATTTCACATTTCCATGGAGTTAAATAAATATATAGAGAATAAAGCGGGAAACGTATTTTTTTAATTTTTTTTGAACCATCCATCCAAACAACATTTTTTTTTAAAAACATAATTGCCTCTCCACTTTGCATCCCTCTACCACTTTTTAAAATTTAAATTATATCCTTTAAACGTGAGTGAAAAAATCTAATATTTTGGATTAATATCCATCACGTACGGCGGGCGGCTCCTGGCTTTATCCATCCCATCATTTGGCGTACTCGATGGATCGTACTCGATCGTCGCCGTGTGGAAATGAGCTCCCGGAAGGTGGCGTCCATTATTCATCAGCGTGAACCAAAAAACTGCCGCTGGCTACTGTCATTTTGGCTAATGACTTTGAATGAAATTGGGCCGTGTTTAGGTGCGGGGCTCTTAATAATTAACCAAAAAAATCTATTTTTACCACACCCGATGAACTCATTGGCTACTACTTTTTCCCGCTAACGCGTTTTCGTACCTTTTGCCATCTTGTCAAAGTCAAACCACTTTGCCCTGTGTTAAAACCCCCCGCCTATAGGTGGCAGTATTGAATTTCAGGCCCCACCAACACTGGTTTTGGTTGCTTGTAAAGTCGTATGAATATTCCAAGTGGACTATTTTTATAGATATCTTTTTACACAGCATAATAATGAGCAGAGTAAATCTGTTTTCATACAATTGATTTATTCTTCTGTAAAATAGAAGAGATTTGAGATGTTATGTAAAGGAATACCGTATTTTTTTCGCATATAAGCCAAAAAATGATGACTGAATCAAGGGTATGGCTTATGTATATGGCTATACTCTTTTTCACCAGTAGATGTCGGCAACGTAACATTTAGTATTTGTTGGGTATTTTCAGTTTTGCAGTAAGAAAACAACCATTACTGGATCAGTTAATTTCTTATGTCTATATTAACCATAATAATGTGCTTTTGATTCATACAGCATCTCAGAAATAGCACGTGCGATGATTTTTCTTAAGATTTTTCCTTAAAAATAACACATTTGTACTCCCTATTTTGTAAAACCATGAATATGGGAGTGAAAATTGTGAATCAGGCTTATACGCGAGAAATTGTAAAATGCAACAATTTTAAGGGGCGGCTTATATGTGAGTAAATACAGTAATTAGTTATATTTTTTTCATTTAATGTTGGTGTTATTGACTAGAAACCAATACACTGTTAATTGCTGTTATATAAATGTAATCCAGTCCACTTTGAGACAATTAATATTCATTTTGTTGATTGAAGGTCACATTTTAAAACCTATTGAAATGTAATATAGTCTTTTTTTGTGAAAAAAAATCAGCCACAGTCAGTCTCCATTGAACAAAAATACACACATTTATTTTAAAAGTATAAAATTTCACACTATAAAGGCCACTTTTCAGAGTAAAGCGACAAGCTCCGCCCCCCCGCGTTGCCGGTCTGACGTCATTCCCAGTTCTGTGGCAAAACATAACAATTGTTCTACTGCGCCGTAGAAAGGACTTGTTGGCAAGAAGCCAATAATTTAGGCTTTTCCCACAGGATGAGGGATTAGAACCACCCACCGACCGACCCGCCGACCATTCCCGATTTTTTTACAATCGCGCCTTCAAAACCGCAAATCCCAAATCCACCGCTCTACGCCGCCAGGTACAGGCACACAGCTTGACGCGACAGGCACCGACCGGTCGCCTTTTTTAACCGGGAGAGACCCCGAGCGGTAACCCCCACGCCCGGATAGATCTGCTCCGGCGCCCCAGTGAGCGTTAGCCACGACGCCTCGGCGCAAATGTGATGTGGCGCCCGCTGAGGTAGAACCGTTGTACCCGAAAGAAAAAGGACTGATTTTTCAACGCATGGAAACGGGTAACAGTCTGCAAAAAAAAATAAAAAATAATAATAATTAAAAAAAAATCAACTTAACAGAGCGGCGTCGTGGTTAAGCGGAGAAAATAACGGTCACATTTCAGCACTGTTGACTTCCTTCGCACGCTCGAACGGAACCGCCGGATTTCCGGTTAAGAGTCAACTTGTTCTCGAGTGCTAATAACCCCGCCCCCAAAAAATAAACGAATAAAAAGGGGAACTTTAGCACGTCAGATTTAGAGAGGGCACATTCCCACGCAAAGACGACCGCGTGTTTGTCTTCCACTCTCGGAAATAAACCCGCCACGTCCCTTTTTTTTAATCTATTTGAAGGCTCGGGTCTGCCCCCGGAGGCTGGAATGGGCAAAGCGAGCTAAACGGGTCGGCGATGGCGACGATTTTGGACTAGGACCAGCCGTCGTCCGTCGTACCCGACGTCCCTTTGCGGGAAATAATGCTTTCCGTGGACTTGAGGAGCCGCTCCAGACACGGCGCGTTGATTTTCCCCGGCGGGGGCGGGGCCCGGGGACCCCCGGGCGCAGAGTCTCGGTGGGCGGGGCTGTCCGTGCTGGACGACACGGCGCTGTCCTGCGTTAGGTCTCTGAGGGGCGCCGTCGCTTTGGGCGAGCAGATGGGGGACGTGTGGAGCCATTTCAGATTGCTGGCTGAGTACGCTCCGGGGGGCGTCAGGTCGGTGACTCGGAGGGGTTTGGCGGCGTGGGCGGCGGCGGCGCTCGGGGAGGCGGGGATCGTTGTTGTTGCCGCCGTCGTCGTCGTCGGGGAGGAAAACTGTGGGGGAAGGAAACGACAAGCGAGCTTTAGAATCGTTTCAGCGATAACAAAGTGGTAAAGCTAGCTGGGTGGCAAATTGAAAACGCAATGTCACTTTCAAAATAAGTTTTGCATTTAGCACCTTGTCTTATTTTGAAAGTTAAGTATTGTGCCCACTTCCTCTGTTGTGTTTCATGCAGCGTAGACACGTGTTAGCTAAAACCAAAACGCGGGGAAAAGTTGATTTGCTGTTTGGGTTTTTGCAAAATTTTACTTTGAAGGATTTTTTTTGAAAAGTTAAGTAGTGCGCCCACTTCCTCTGTTGTTTTTCATGCAGCGTAGACGCGTGTTAGCTAAAACCAAAACGCGGGGAAAAGTTGATTTACTTTATGGGTTTTTGCACGATTTTACTTTGAAGGATTTTTAAAAAAAAGTTAAGTAGTGTGCCCACTTCCTCTGTTGTTTTTCATGCAGCGTAGACGCGTGTCAGCTAAAAAAAACGCGGGGAAAAGTTAATTTACTTTTTGGGTTTTTGCAAGATTTTACTTTGAAGGATTTTTTTTTGAAAAGTTAGGGAAAAAAAGGGATTATATTGAACTTTACTTTTATACACCTTGCTGGTAATTGCCATTAGGATCACCTAATCTGAAAATTCTCTTTACCTACTACAAAATATGATTTTTGACATTTGACACCTCTGTATTGTTCTAAAAACGTTCAAAAAGCTAAAAATGCTTAATCCGGGTCGCGTTTAAAATGGCTTAAACACGATTCGTCCGACGCGGTTGGCAAGCGTTGACGTTAAATGTCGTTACCCAAGCGAACGTGGCGAGGCAAAAAAAAAAACGAAGGGTGTGTTTCAGCTTGGCAATTCAATGTGACAGAATGTTCCAAGCTTTTTTTATTCCCTCAGGGGCGCACCTTGAAAATTACCTTTTCTCCTCCGTCATTGTTTCCTCGGAACTGGAGACTTAACGCCTATCGAACGTCAGTAAAATGAGCTGCCGGTCCTCCCAAAACGATTTCATTGAGTCATCGCTGCATTTGGCTGGCCGAATCATTGTTGTTTTTCCAAGTAAACAGATACTCGCCTTGAGTTTCTTGGTAAGATGAAGCACTTCCTCCGCTTGGTGGACCGCTTTCACGTTGGGGAACCAACTTTTCAGCATTTCCTCCATTTTCAGAATGATGCTAATGTAATTCTCCCTAAAAAAGTAGAGAGAAAAAAGTGGTTAGGGCAACCAAAAAAAATAAAATACAATTTCTGATCTGCTTGCATGAATCGGAGTACAGTAATACCTTGAGATACGAGCTCCTATGTCAATCTACTCGTATCTCAAATCAACTTTTCGCATTTAAAATAACTAAATACAAATTAATTCGTTCCCACGCTCTGAAAAAAAACATCTAAAATTGAATCTTACAGCAAATAATTAACTATAATCCTTACAAAGCGTGATTTATGGGTGTGTGTGTGTGTATGTTAAGATTCGCTCGCTACGTTTGTCCAAAACGTGCAACGTAGAGAGTTGAATTTTTTTGTTGTAGCCAGAAATGGTGGTTGAATCCTAATAGACGCGCGATTGCTTTTCTTCACCAAGTGTATAAACTCAATTTTTAATGTTTTTTGTTAAACACCCATTTTCCAAAAGATGATTTTTTTTAATAGCGCAACAATTGTCTTTTGGTTCTAAACAAAAAAAAAATCTAAACAATGTTCTAAACTTCTAAAGCAAGGGTGTCAGACTTGGGTTGGTTCACTTTAACGTCAACTTGATTTCACGTGGGCCGGACCATTTTAGATATAATATTTAGATATATTTTTTATAAATGGATTAAAAGAACTGGATTAAAATCCCTGAATATTCAGATTTTTATAGATCTAAAACAATGTTTATTTTAGCTTTTTTAAAATATATTTTTAGATTTTACAAAATGCTTTTTGAACTAAAAACACAAAAGAAAAAAAATGGATTAAAAATTGCAATGATTGATTTTAAAAAGGGGCAAATCAGGAAATTGAATATACATCTATACTCTTCATTTGAATTTGATCCTAAAACAGAAAGTCGGCACTCATGATTTACTTTCTCGGGCCGCACAAAACGATGCGGCGGGCCAGATTTGGCCCCCGGGCCGCCACTTTGACACCTGTGTTCTAAACCATACTAAAAGAAGCCCCTCCCTCTCATCATGAATATCACTGCGCAGCTTGAAAAGGCCGCATCCCTTGCTCATTTTTTGAACCGCTTTATCCTCACTCGGGTCGCGCGGGGGGGGGGTGCTGGAGCCTATCCTAGCTGACTTTAGGCCAGAGGCGGGGGACACCCTGAATGGGTGGCCAGCCAATCGCAGGGCACAACGAGACAAACAACCAATCACTTATAGCTAGAGGCAATTTCGAGTGTCCAATCATCCTACCGTGCATGTCTTTGGAATTTGGGAGGAAACCGGCAAAAAAGTGCTCGCATCTCAAATTCCTTGTACGTTGGGACACTCGTATGTCAAGGCATGACTGTAGAATCTGCTTGAAATGTTGCCACCCTCGGCAGAGAAATCTTATCTCTATTTTCAAGGCGGAGAGGAAACGTGGGCCGAGTGAACAATGACGCGCAAAAAAAAAAGAGAAAAAAATTCTCCTCGGTACATTTCTCACATGTTTGGCGCTCGCTGGCGGCCTCGTGTACGAGCGTTCCGCCAGCCTCTAAATTTAAAGTGGCGGCGCCGTGAAAACAAACCGGTCGCCGGCCGTGACGCATTTCTCCTCGGGGGGCGGGGCTCGACCCGGGCGCCCTTTTGGTTTTTCCAGCCCGTCCGTCAAAAGCAGATGGCGGGCGGGCGGGCGTTTGCGGGGATTAGCCGCCGTCATACGAGTAGGACCATCTTGCCTTACTCCTTTCACGCCGTGTTAATAAATTCATGTGAAAGATTATCTTTAACAGTGACTGCTTAAAAAAAAAAGGTAACAAAAAAGTCACTTTGATCCTATTCGCCATTGTGTGGCTGTCAAAGCCGCCAGCTGGTGGCGCCCAACCGGCGCGAGCGGGGGAGGGGGGGCGGTAGGGGACCTTAGATCCACCTTCCAGACGGTCTACTGGGAAGCGGCCACGCCCACTCTTTGTCTCCCCCCGATGACGGCGGCAGCTGGCGGCTCGGGGCGCCCGCCGATTAGCGCGTAGCCGCTTTAGCGGAGGTCAGCGTAGCGCCGTATGCTAACCAAGCCACTTTCCATTCATCTTCGGAGTAATCGCATTTGTTTTCAGAACTGCTTTGCTTCCGAGTATCCTAATAGACTTTTTTTTCTTCCCCGTACCCAGTAATCATCAAGTTTTTTTTTTTTTTACGATTATAAAAGGGCTAGCTAGCATCCCGCGTTTGCACCTTAGTGAAAAGTATACCCTGATTGTGATAGAGGGCAAATAATAACCCTAATAATTTAAATTTTCTGCCTTTTCGTATGTCTACAGGCATTTTTCCTGGAACTATTATGTCCGATAAATAAAGATAATGTATTCCTTTTAATGGCATTTATTACCTTTATTTGTGTGTATGAAAAATAGGTCAAGCATTTAAATGATATTCCACTTGCTATTGATTCCACTCTTTTCATCTTTTGTTTATTTGCTTTCTGTCTTTCTTTGTCCTTTTTTTCCTGGATATGTTATGTCTAACCCACTGGTGTCAAAGTGGGGGCCCGGGGGCCAAATCTGGGCCGCGGCATCATTTTGTGCGGCCCGGGAAAGTAAATGATGAGTGCCGACTCTGTTTTAGAATCAAATTCAAATGAAGAGTATAGATGTATATTCAATTTCTGGATTTTCCCCCTTTTAAATCAATAATTGTCAATTTTTAATCAATTTTTTCTGTGTTTTTAGTTCAAAAATCATTTTGTAAAATGTAAAAATATATTTAAAAAATCTTAAATAAATATTGATTTAGATCTATAAAAAAACGGAATATTCAGGGCTTTTAATCCACTTCTTTTAATCCATTAAAAAAAAAAAATTCTAAATATTATATCTTAAATGGTCCGGCCCACATGAAACCGAGTTGACGTTAATTCGGCTCGCAAACCAACCTGAGTTTGACACCCTTGGTCTAACCGAAAAAGACAATTTATCAAATTTTATGGCATTTATGACCTTTCTTTGTTTCTATGATGATCAAACAGTTGAAGGACATTGGACTTGCTTTTGAGTCTAGCATTTATTTTTAGTTTTTGTTTTGTTTAATTGCTTTCTATTGTGCTTTCCGTTGCGAGTCACCACCAAGGCCGTTTCCCAAAGGAAGCCATTAAGTCCTACGGTTACCTTGTCCTACTCGGGTTCCCATGTCTGGCGTGAAACTGAATAGGTGGCAAAACAATAGAAAAATTGCTCTTTCAAGTCAAAGGCGAACAATTCTCTTTGTCCAGTACTGTTAGATTCTGCAAACATGGCATAAATGAACGCCATCCCCACACGGAGCCGTATTCATTTTTAACCAGCGGTAAATTTATCTTGAAAATGGGCGGTCATGGGGGATGGGATGCCAAGACCCCCCCCCCGCGGCCAGCCATGTGTTGCGGATAAGTCGGTCCCAGCGCGGATGGTTCCACAAGTCGTGTGCTCCAGTTAAGTTGGAAACATTTAAAGGGGTCACCATGAAGGAAGTGAGTTTTATGCACGAAATAAAATGGGAATCGGCAATTTTATATGAAGTCTGCCATGATTCAATTTAGATTTAAAGGCTTTCAAATGTTGGAAACTTGATGTACATGTTAAGACAAGGGTTTCAAACTCGGGTTGGTTCGCGGGCCGCTTTAACGTCAACTCGATTTCATGCGGGCCGGACCATTTTAGATATAATATTTAGATTTTTTTTTATATAAATGGATTAACAGAACTGGATTAAAAGCCCTGAATATTCCGTTTTTTATAGCTTTTTTTTATATATTTTTAGATTTTACCAAATGATTTTAGCTTTTTAATATATTTTTAGATTTTATAAAATGACTTTAGCTTTTTTATATATTTTTAGATTTCATAAAATGATTTTAGCTTTTTTATATATTTTTAGATTTTACAAAATGATTTTAGCTTTTTTATATATTTTTTGATTTTATAAAATGATTTTAGCTTTTTTATATATTTTTAGATTTTACAAAATGATTTTAGCTTTTTTATATATTTTTAGATTTTATAAAATGATTTTAGCTTTTTTATATATTTTTAGATTTTACAAAATGATTTTAGCTTTTTTAAAATATATTTTTAGATTTTACAAAATGACTTTAGCTTTTTTATATATTTTTAGATTTTACAAAATGATTTGAGCTTTTTTATATATTTTTATATTTTACAAAATGATTTTTGAACTAAAAACACAGAAAAAATGGATTAAAAAATGACAATGATTGATTTAAAAGGGAGAAAATCAGGAAATTTAATATACATCTGTACTCTTCATTTTAATTTGATCTTAAAACAAAAAGTCGCCACTCATGATTTAGTTTCCCGGGCCACACAAAATGATGCGGCGGGCCAGATTTGGCCCCCGGGCCGCTACTTTGACACGTGCGTTAAGACACGTGGAGCAATTTTGTTGCTGAAACGAACTAGAATTTCAGGAATTGAAAGCAAAGTGCGGCATTACTGATCCACGTGGCGCGTTGCCATCAAAGCGCTTTTATTTTGACGGAAGCCACGAATGAGTCAACCTTGATGGACTCATCATTACAACTTTAGTTTCGTTCATGACGATACGAAATGGATTCTTAGGATATTTGTCACTATAACCTTATAATTATAGAAAGTCTTTAATTGCACACGCAGCCTTAAATTGCTGGGTGTAATTGTATGTTATGGGTTTTTGTGTTGATAAGATGACAGTAAAAGTTGGATTGAAGACACAACAATGGATCACTGTTCTGATTATTTCTCCCTGTGTTTTAAGATTAAATGCAGGGTGTAACACTAGCATACTTTGTAATATTGTAAGAAAAATTCTCAAGAAGTCACAATTCTTGGAGAAAGTCTCACCCGGTATTTTCGTCCATACAGTAAAACTATCTGAACGTTCAGGCCGACGGATTGTTCAAGTCTTAGTGCGGTGCGGGGCAACTTACCCCAAGTAAGGCTTGTGTAGAACCCCCAGGATCCTTTGGATTCTGTCCATGGCAACGCTCTCTTGGAAAGTGCTGAGTCCTGGATAAGGCAAATGTTGTAAGACATGAGCAGTAGAAAATGACGCAGGACGACGTGCAGATGACTCTTGTAAAACGTGGGTGGGTGGGTGTGTATGTTGATGTGATTTGAAAACAAGACCCCTCCTGTGGTCGGCTCGCGTGAGGTTTGCAGGTCGTAAAGCCAACAGGCTGTCTTAAAAGGACACGGCGCTTCCTTGCAAGGGGCTGCCATTGACGCAGGCAGACGTTCAATTCTTTAGCAACGTGGCCTTAATAATACCTGCCGCTTCTAAAATAATCAAATATCGCAGAGGGGAGCCAATCAGACGCTATCTTCTCTTCTCATTTACAGTGTCGGATGGATTGCGACGTTGTCAGCTAGCAAAAAACAACAACAACAAGCTTCTAATGCAGGGGTCGGGAACCTTTTTGACAGAGAGAGCCCTAAACAATTCATATTTTCTAATGTTATTTCTTGAGAGCCATTCTCAGAATTGAAAAGTAAAAATACATGAAAATGTTTTTTTTTTTGTTGTCATTTCACCACTTTTTAAGTACAAAAAGTCTCGGAATTCTTTTGACAACATTGTTACGCTGTTGCTAATCAATGAGTATCAATGAGAGAATAGATGCAAAAGACTCAATTGTTATGCTGTTGCTAATAAATCAGTATCAATTATATTATGCATGGGACTCATCTCTCTCACCAGTGATTTCCATATTTGACTTCACAGGTTAGTGAAGAGCCATATGCACCCATAGAAAGAGCCACATATGGCTCCCGAGCCATAGGTTCCCTACCCCTGTTCTAATGTGTTGTTGTTGTTTTTTTCCTACTTGACGGCAGGCCATTTTTGAACCCCTTTCGTCCCAGTTATGGATTAATTTTTGTTGCAAACGTCCCAAATGTAAACGGGCGCACACCAAGTAGTTCAAATGAAAGACTTACGTTCTCGGTATCTTCCCGAACGAAGGCCGTTCAAGATGGACGACAGCGGCTGGATGTAGCATTGCAGCTCCATGCACTGAAAAGGGGAAACGGCTTCATGAATATCCTTTGCGTCACTCAGTTCGAAGCCCTTTTGTCTTATAATGGTGGCAGTAAACATTAGGGTTCCCCCTACTGATGTCAATTGGTACTGGGAATAATTGATCCAATCTATAATCTTGGAAGTCTCCATTGTCTATTTTTTTTTTTTGGTCCAATACCAGGTTGTATTTCCCTCTCTTGCCTGATTTTCTAGATTTCCCAATCCAAATGTACCGACATTAGCTTTCTAAGCTCATCCCCGTATTCAGAACCAATATTTTTTCTTGAAAAATGACCAGATTTTGGCGTTTAAAAGCCCCCAAAAGTCCAGCGGTACGTTGGTCTGAGCTCGTCTTTGATTTACGTTTGAACAGATGTTTTGCGGCGGCGTCTGATTATTTCTCCAGGCTGGCGACGGGCGGATTCTAAATATTATTTTTCATTTCTACGGCGCAAACGTTCTTAGGCATCCGGTGCATTTTTTTTTTTGCTATTTAGGCCCGTCACGAGACCGTTTTAATGTTCTCCTTTAAGGCAGTCAAAGGGTTACTTCACTTTTAAGCGTTTGCGTGACTCAGATTTGGCGTCTCCGCCCACTGTTACCCGCGTTTTAAGATTTATAGCAAAAAGATGACTAATGCCGCTGACACCAGTCAGACGGGGCGGGGCTTTACCGTCACTGTCATCGACCAGACGGTCGTAAAAACGACAGACGGTTCGATAAGTCGCTTTTCCGACGCCCAAGGGATTCGAACGCGGATTCGAAGAGGCGCTCACCTTGCGGGTAAAAAGGCGTCCCTTGTCGGACGGACTGGAAAGCAGGCGTCCTCCCGCCTCCTCCTCGGCGAAGCTACGGCGTCGCTTCATCTTCTCGCCTGGCGGCGCTTTGCGCGGGGGGTCCGCGGCGTCCCGGCCCCATGCCTCGGAGCGGGGGCCCCTGGCGGACGCCTCGCCCGACGGCTTGCGGGTCCTCTCCGACTCGTGTTCGCTGTTGCTGTCGTCGGTGTCGCTAGCGAGCCAGTCGATGGAGTTGTCGGAATCTGTAGCAGACATCCTGGGCTGCGGATTTTTAGCTACCACTGACCATCACTGACCTGAAACGGAATCGCCGTCATTAAGCGGTCTGAACGCAGTGAACTGGATTCCAATGGGCGCCCCAATCTGGCCTCAAACCCGTGTGTTTTCCACACCTCCCACTTGTGACACACCTCAATCAAATGAGCAAGCTGTTATGAAGCTTAATCACCATCCTGATCATTTGGTTCAGGTGTGGGAGAAGTGGGAGGTGTGGAAAACATACTGGTTTGTGGAACAGACTGGATCCCAGTTGGGCACCCCTGTCATATCAGTTCATTATGTATTCACAGTTTTGCTTTATTAAGGGGCGAAAATGTACGATAAGACGGCCTGGCATTTTAATTTGATCCCCAAAACAGAAAGTCGGCACTCATGATTTACTTTCCCGGGCCGCACAAAATGATGCGGCGGGTCAGATTTGGCCCCCGGGCCGCCACTTTGACACCTGTGCGTTAAGACGTGGATCAATTTTGTTATGTTGAATAATCCTTAGTTATGAGTATGAATGGTTGTTAGTGTCATACGTTCTCCCTGGGCTTGCGTGGGTTTTCTCCGGGTACTCCGTTTTCCTCCCACATTCCAAAAACCTGCTAGCTAGGCTAACGGTATGTTAAATAATCCCTTGTTATGAGTCTGAATGCTTGTTGGTGTCATTGTGCCCCGCCTCGTGCCCAAAGTCAGCTGGGATAGGCTCCAGCGCCCCCCCCGCGAGCGACCCTTGTGAGGAATTATAGTTCAGAAAATGGCTTTGAGCAACTTGGAGGCGAGCTCCCGTCGTTTGGAATGGCGCCGCACCTGAGCCGGTCGGCACGTAGAAACCGGCCAAAAAATTGGCGCAAATTGGCGCAAATATTCGAAATTATCGTCATGGCGACGAGCCCACGTCGCAAACGGAGGACAAACGGGAGCGTTCTGAAGCGTTGAGCGCCGGCGGGCAGGCTAGGCCTCCCAGCTGCTTGCTTGTTCTGCACTCATTCATAAACATGGCTTGTTTTTTCAAAGGGGGGGGGGGGTGTACTGCCGCCATGGCGACCGTCGCCTCAGACAGCTGAATTGAACTCCCCACCCGGCGACGAAAAGACGCTTGATAGGGAGCCAGGCTGTCCAAGAATATCACATAATCACATTTAATTTTTTTTCTATCTGTTCGTCGTGGACAATATTCCCTCTAAGCTGCGCGCTTGCGCAATTGCGCACTAGTCTCGTCTTCTCTGCGCACGGCAAATCATATGGAGCGCACAAAATAAAATCCCAATTATTTATACAACGAGTTCGGATCAAATGTGTTTATCGGTGTTCGATTGTGATCCCTTGATCACATGGCAAGTGTGTGGCATGTTAAAGAATATCGGTATTCGATTATTGATGTCTTAGCAAATAGCTTGAGGCACGGGAGATTTTTAGTCATTACAGTAAAAGTTGAATTGAAGAAACGACAATGGATCACTGTTGTGATTATTTCTCCGTGTTTTAAGGTATGCTAGTTTGTTGTAGATTTGCGGTTGAGTTGGTGGTTTGCAATATACACTGTTTAGCGTGTGAGAAAGGAGATCATGTTTATTTACTTTTGAATTGCGAGCGTGAATGTGCGAGTCTCGGGTCACACACGTGGAATAGCATTTAGCACGCTAGCTTTGGCCACCATTATCCTGTACAGCAGGGGTCGGGAACCTTTTTGAAAGAGAGAGACATAAACAATTCCTATTTTCAAATGTTATTCCCTGAGAGCCATACTCCCAATTTAAAAGTCAAAATACATGAAAATGTGCCCATTTTTTAGTCATTTTACCACTTTTAAAGTACAAAAAGTATTTGAATTCTTTTGACAACATTGTCACGCTGTTGCTAATCAAGGAATATCAATGAGTATCAATGAGAGAATAGATGCAGAAGACTCTAATTTAAAAAAAAAAGTCAATGCCACAGTGCCGACGTGACGTTCCTATTGGTGCATTCGGCACTCGGCTCTCTCACCACCGGTTTCCATATTTTAGCTCAGATCAAAAGAGCCACATGTGGCTCCCGAGCCATAGGTTCCCTACCCCTGCTGTACAGTGTCTAAGACGGTCATAGAAAGTCGTCTTCTCTGCACACAGCAAATCATATGGAGCGCACAAAATAAAATCCCTCTTTTTTTTTTTTTAGCTGTGAGGCCGACGCGCGAACCACTCATCCGCCGGGCCGCCCCATTCATAGATATGAATCATGACATTTTATTATGACTAAATCATTTATGTGTAGTAGACATACACCTGCTTATGGCAGGTGTGATACTGCTGTGTGCCCATAGCGAGCAATGATGATGTTTCTCACACTTGTACTCGGTGTGCTCAGGGAGGTTGTCTTTCTGCCCAGACAAACAAAAAATTAGGGAACATTGGTCGTGGACGCCATTTCCCGAGCGGCGCCCCTCTCCCGTGTGCGTTTTCACCGAACAAGATGCTTTTGGACAATACTAGAATTCTTTTGCTCCTTCTCCGTTTCTCACTTCCTGCGAAATTTGTTGGGAAAGACCGTTCATTGCTCCCTTCTTCTTTGTCGTCCGCCCTTCTCTGATCTTATCTCACAAGTGGCAGGTGGAGCCAATGTCTACACATTCTGCCAGCCAATCACACGCAGGCACACACACACACACACACACACACACACGGACAAACCGAAAAACAAATAGGACCTAGGAAAATGTCTGGGCAGTGGCCAGGTTGCCGTGCAACAGGATGAGCAGCTGTGACAGGCATGTGAGGCATTTTTTTTTTAAATCGGCATTTTGAACACGCTAAAACTGGAAAATTTGGACTTTTATTGACGCCTAATTGTGGGGCTGTATTCCTCCTTCCTTCTCTTATGAAATTTAAGACTTTTTCGCCAGCGCAGTAAACTTCAGAACGAATCATTTGCTGTCGGCCCTCGCCGTTCAAACAGATTGGACATCCATTGCTAACGATGAGTTCATAACGGAACATACAAAGAACATAAACTTCCAACATGGCATCGTGTCAAGCGTCCACCACGGCTTAATCCAATAATACTTTGTCTGTAATGTCAATTAAGAAGAACCAAACTGGGTAAAGACAACTTTTTTTTACCTTCATTTGATTCATTAAATAAGACTAATAAGCGAATATTTAAGTTCAAACCTGCGCCAAACACAATAGTTTAGTTACAAACTGTAAAAACAAGATGTTACCGCGTTTCCATTCAATTATTCTCAGGCTATATTCACACTTTACCTGTCTAGGTGGGGCTCTTAATACGACATGTCTACAATTTCCAAGACCGATGCAAAATAGGGAAGAAAAATGAGTCAAATGTGGCGTTTCCAACAAACGGCGTCGACCGAAAAGGTAAAATCGCGTCTCCCGGCAGATGTTCGGACACAATGGACTTCCTCATCGATGGCTCTCGTAAATTTGGCAAGGCGTCGCTGCCATTAGTCAAAACGGAAAGACGCGCCATTGTGTTCGAAAGGTCTTTTTGTTTCGGATCCTTTAGTGGCGCCGCATTTCTCATTTATGCAACAAATTCCTCTGGAGTCAACCATTCTCCTTAACCGGACAGGGGGGTGTAAAGACCTTTTTTTTAAATTTAAAATGTGTTTGATATGAAGGAGACACTTACCTTTTAGCTACTGCGGAGCGGACCAATCCTGTTCCTTTGTTCAGCGGGGAGAAATATAAATGTTCCTGGTCTTTTTGAGCGGAACGTAGCGGAACGTAGCGGAGTCGTACGTGCTCGGAGCGAATGCGGAGGTCTCGCGACCCGACGAGTAGCCCGTGTTGCTTCTCCAGAGACAACGTGTCTGAGGGGGCGGGCCCACCGTCGGCCCGCCCGCCCATCCGCGCCGGAGGAGGACCCGGCCGGCCAATGGGAGGGCCGGCCTCCCGTGGAAAGCGCGCGATAGGCTGGAGAGCTGGCTATATGCAAACGAGACGTAAATGAGGCAAACACGTGAACACGCGGATCGCTTTCGTTTCAGCTGGGCGAAAAGTCAACCTGTTTTTTTTGTTTTGGGGAGGAGGGGGGCATTCCAGAAGCGGCGTTCTTCCTCGTTATGTCATCCGCGCGGCGGGATTTTTTGGCTCCGTGCGCGGTTTTTAATGCAAACTCAGCATTTGAGTCTGTTATTATGTTGTCATTGCTAGCGAGGGGCTAAAAAAGTAACGTAAACGTTGGATGGGCAAATGGAGGAGGTCAAAGTTTTCACATTTAGAAGCGTCAAAAGTCACCACAATCATACTCGATATACTAAAACTTTTCATGTCCTTTGATCGGTTAAAAATACTTGACTTGATAAAGTCACGTTAACATTGTCAGTCCCTCTCAAGTGAGAAATGTTGAAAATCTTTACAAAAAAAATACACTAACACTATCATTGTTTTATTTAATTGTTGCCTGTCGTAGACAAGAATAGACGTCCAATCTAACCCACCGTATCAATCTTTGCGTCCCGTGAAAGGAAATCCTATTGAGCGACTTTTTGCTAAAATACCAAAATGACAATTTTTAAAAATGTTATGTATAAATAACATTCACATCAAAGAAAGTTGCTCAAAGTATTTAAATCTGCAAAAAGCTCATTTAAAGTAATGCTTCAAGAAAAACATGACACATAATGTGATGTCACTTGTACCCACTCACATTCACACTAAAAGACATGTGACTACAGACGCTCCCCTACTTACGAACGAGTTAGGTTCCGAGCGATTGTTCATAAGTTGAATTTGTTTGTAAGTTGCTCAGTGCTATATTTTGTATTATAATTTATGTTTAAGGCCTATATAAGTATATTGAAGCCTATATAAGTATATTGAAGGTTTATATAAGTGCATTTGTATGTTTAAGGCTTGTATAAGTAAAACACATTGGTTTGTACTGAAAAAAACATTTAATAAAATGGAGAGAATACATACAGTACTGTATACATACATTAGAGAGAGAGAGAGATTTACTAGAAAGTGGCCGAAAGAAGCTATCTAATGACGATTGCAGTTTTGGTTTTTTCATCATAAATGGTGCGGTAGCACTGTATGGCATCATTCAATTGATTTGCAAACTTTGTGCAACGTTCAATATTTGGGTCCTGCTGCTCCATCTTTCTGGTTATAAATGGTACTGACGGTCGAACGATTCAAGTTGTATTCCCGTGCAACGCTCACCACTTTCTCACGCGCAAATGTGAATATGCGTATGTAATGAAACAATCCTATTGGTTGGAGCACTCCCGAAACAATAATTTCAAAAAAAATAGTTTGACTCCGCCCCCCGCCCCCCTCCTGGACTTAACTCATCGGCCGCAATTGACAGCGACAGATGTCCACATTGCTTAGCTAAGGGCTTCTCGTCGCGTATTATGTAAAAGCGTCTCAACTCGTTTCCTGCAAATGACGGCTGCCGGTCCTCCCGTCTCGAACCGATTGGACTTTTACGGCCGTCGACGGCCCTGAAAACGTGATCGCCCGGCGTGACGCCCGAAAAAAATCCAGACTTTATAAAGAATATGAAAATAGGAACGCGTCACCATAGTCAAAAACATTAAAATTCCCCTGAAATTTCAGCTTTGCGCTCAACTTTACTCCACTTTTTTTATGACGTGTTTACACGCGGCAACTGGATGTCGGGGCCTTCCCGGACAAGAAGCCCCCTCCGCCGGGCCAGACGAGCCCCCGGAGGCACGAGTGACTCACCAAAGCTCTCTTTCTCTCTCTCTCTCTCTCTCTCTCTCTCGCTCGCTGCAATCTGCGTCACGTGCGCCTGAGATAACGCCGGCCGGCCTCGTGCGCTCTGGCCTCCCATGTTTGGCGTCAGCGAGCCAGTAGAAGAATGTTTCTCCTCTTTCACGCCGCCGCCTGTGAAAATAGGCTGGTATCTGCGCGCCAATGCGGAATGACCTCCGCTATTATCCTTTTTGGCAGCATTTTTTTGCGGGTAAACTTGTTTATTGGACTGTTCGAAACGGCGTTTGCCACTTGAGCAATTCGGATCTGCCATGCGCGTTATGTTTCTTGAACCGCTAACCCTGACGTGCGTTCGAAACGGCGGCGGGGGGTGCCGGGATAGATCTTGCCGCGTGGCCAAATTTCAATGAAGCGGGAATGCGGCAGTGCGTTTGTTGCTGACGCACTCGCAATGTTTTATTCTTAAACGATCGCTTGGAATTGGACTGCGGCGTGTCCGGTCCAGTCCGGTTCCACCTCCTGAATTCAAGTCTGCCCAAATGGGCTATGGAGGATTTTATGGCTAGCTTGACGATGTTTGCGTTTGATTTGTTTAATAAGGGACAGCACATGCTAATGAACATATACAGTAATCCCTCGAATATCGCGGTTTCACTACTTCACAGATTTTTTCCGTTTTTTTTTGTACGTTCATAAAAATGTGAAAATCCACGCTGAAACTCGCAAGCGGAAGCCACTCCCCTTCCTGCGTTTGCTACTAGAACTCAGCACTGAAGTAAAAATTTAAAAAAAAAAAAAAATAGGGGTGACACTATGAAAAAAAATTAAAAAAATATTTTTTTAAATAGGGGGGACCCTATTCAAAAAAAAATTTTTTGAATAGGGGTGACCCTATGAAAAAAAAATTAAATTTTTTTTTTAAATAGGGGTGACCCTATTCAAAAAAATAATTTTAATTTTTTTTGAATAGGGGTGACCCTATGAAAAAAAAATATTTTTATTTTTTGAATAGGGGTGACCCTATGAAAAAAAAATATTTTTATTTTTTGAATAGGGGTGACCCTATGAAAAAAAAATTAAATTTTTTTTTTAAATAGGGGTGACCCTATTCAAAAAAATAATTTTAATTTTTTTTGAATAGGGGTGACCCTATGAAAAAAAAATATTTTTATTTTTTGAATAGGGGTGACCCTATGAAAAAAAAATATTTTTATTTTTTGAATAGGGGTGACCCTATGAAAAAAAAAATATTTTTTGAATAGGGGTGACCCTATGAAAAAAAATATTTATATTTTTTGAATAGGGGTGACCCTATGAAAAAAAATATATTTATTTTTTTAAATAGGGGTGAGCCTATGAAAAAAAATATTTTTATTTTTTTTAAATATTCCGAAAATGATGACAAATGTCCTCACAATCGGATAACGCACGACCACTTGCCAACGAGAAGCAGTCTTTTATCAGCGATCGCTCCGCCGTTCATGGGAGCATTGGGGGCGCTGGCTCGCGGCTCCCTTTTAGCTTGTAGCATCTGTGGTCGCAACCGCTTTGAACGGCGCCTATGATAGAGTTGCTACCGGGGATGCTATTGCGGGGAGTTGCGAGCCAGTGCCCCTAATGTTCTCATGAAGTTTTATTCCGAGAAAGAGTGCCATTGCCTGTCGGCGTTGTGTGAACGAGTATACTTCATTACCCAGAAAGCCCTCTTTTTCCCGCGCATGCGCGTTGGGCGTTTCCTGGTCTGAATAACTTATTCGGTGCTCGTAGATATTGTTATACACGAAAGCGATGCAAAAAAGACAGTGCCATGGCCACCTGGCTTGGTCGCATCACGAATTTTTGATCGCATCACGGGCGAATTATTCGATCGAGATTTCCGTCGTAAGACGAGAATATTGTATGACGAGCGGTCGTATGACGAGGTACCACTGTACAGTCCAAATGCTAATTGCCAACAAACGCCACTCGTTTTTAAAGGTGGTCGGCGGCGCTTTGGAGATCCTGGGCTGACCCCGGACTTAACGACGACGCGCCGGGCTTCCGAGCGAACTCTCACTTCCCCCTTTTTTTTGTCCGGGAGGCCTCGGAACGGCGGCAAAGGCACGTTTCCCCTCAAAGCACGGGAAACAAGACATTTATTTTGGATCAAAGGATGAGTTGGCGCACATGTACGAAGTGCTGCAAGGCAGGCGCCAAGAAGAAATGGCTGTGCCTTTGCACGTTCAACTGGCCTTCTAGAATTTACGACTTGTATAGCGTGTGCATATGTTGGCCATCTGGCCGAAATGAAACGTTGGCTCAGAAAAAAAATGTTTTTTTTTGTTCAGGTAACGTCCAGCAGGCTTATGTTTTGTCGTTTTTACGGTATGTTTGAGCGTGATAACATATGGCGCTTTTTTGACGGTTAGGAAATAAACAACGGAAAATGTTTCGGGGGTTTGCAAGTTGGGTTTGGTCATAAACAATTGCTATTTTCTAAGGTTATTCCTTGAAAGCCATACTCAGAATTTTTTTAGTCAACCATGGTAGCTACCTAGTAGCTAGCGTAACTAGTATTCCAAGGCTGTCTTCCATG